>NW_023416295.1:6296903-6411225 GCF_014176215.1 Rousettus aegyptiacus | reverse complement strand
CAAGATCCATCCACTTTGCTGGAAATGGCAGTATTTCATCTTTCTTATGGCTGAGTAGTATTCTATTGGTATACGTACCACAGCCTCTTTAATCCAATCATCTGTTGTAGCACACTTCGGTTGTTTCCCATGTCCTGGCCACTGTGAATAATACTGCTATGAACACTGGTGTGCAAATATCTTTTTCGGATATGGGTTTTAAATCTTTGGGGTAAATACACAGTAGAGGGATTACTGGATCATATGGTAGATCAATTTGTAGTGTTTGAGGAACCTCCATACTGTTTTCCCAGAGTGGCTACACCAATTTGCAGTCCCACCAGCAAATTTTCTCTTCATCCTCTCCACAGGATTGATAGAGGCATATTGCAAAGATCTCCCTGACCTGCTGGTGGGTGATGGGGATGGTATTTGTGGTTTAAATGACTAATTAGCTCATTAAATCTATTTGTTTGTCTGTAGAAAGGGACACTTCTCTTTCTCCTTTTCAACATAAATATTTTCTTTCTCTGCCTCTCTTTCCCCACGTATGTGAAAGGCAAGGAGGAAAGGAGGTCTTAGTGCCTTAATGGAGGGTCCCCTGGATGTAGAATTTAAGGACAGAAAAAAAGTAAATTGTAGGTTGGGGGCACCAAATGGAGTTGCCTAGTGGGCTTCATTTTATCTAAATGTATATGGAATCTGAACACTACCAGCTTGGGGTTTGGAAAGAGAGAGATAATTTTAAACTTACTCCCCTGGTTTTTGTGGGAAGAATGAAATCCTAGGTATAGGAAAGACAAAGATGAAGTAAGTTCAATGAATAAAAAGGGAAGTAGTGGAGTAAAGAGGTAAAGAATATCACCAAAGAAGAACAAGACAGAAATGCAGAGATGGTAGTGATCAGGAACAGAAAAACGTAGTCAAAGAGATCCATGAATAGCTTTATGGTACAGAGTAAGCAATGTGTAGAATCAGGGTTAGCAAAAGTAAAGGGGAAAAGAGAGAGAAGAAAGGCGAATAGGTCTAAGAATGCTCAATGGTGCAGAGCAAAGCTTTTTTGGTGCAAAGATGCTTTTATTCCGAAGAAGCAATTCTGAGCAGCAGAGCTCTGATGCACTGTAGACATGACCCCCTCCAGGTAGATCCAGGTCACTCTCATTGTCTGTCCAAATTCTGTTTCTGTCTTCAGTGTCCTGTGAACTTGTAGATCTAGAACTTGATGAAGGAGGAAAGTCAGAAGAAATGCCAACATTGCTACCTTATGATGGAGAAAGTAATTATAATTTAAATGACCTATGACCTAATTAATATTTATTTTTTATCAACATAGAAGACCACCTATTCTTTCATATTTTTTTTCTATTTCCTCATCCACTCATGAATCCATATACCCATCCATCCATGTGTCCATCCATCCATCCATCCATCCATCCATCCATCCATCCATTGATCCACATATCCACCCACCCATGAAATCATTCATTTATTTGCCCATTCATCCATTTGTCCATTCATTTATTTATCTATTCACTCATCAATAAATCTATTCATCAACACATCCATCCATCCGTACATCCATTTATCAGTCCAACTGTTCATTTGTCCATTTATCCATCTATCGAACCATTTATCCATCTTTCTGTTCATCTGTCAATTTGTCTGTCCATCCATCCATCCACCTACCCATCTGTCCATCCATCTATCCATTCATCCACTCACCCGTGTCCATTCACTTTTACATTCATTGTCATCCATTTGCACTCCAGATTGTGCTGGGGCAGACATATCACTTTCCCATCATGGTTGGCATGAACATGCTGAGGTCTGTTATCAGTGCCAATGGTCCATAAGTTTCTTCATTCTCTGCAGTGACCTATGATTCCGAAGCTCTACAAATAAATAATGATGGAGTATTAAAGAAGGCAATTAGCCTAACAGCATCTGAGGGAGAAGGTAATTATGATTTAAATTCCCAATTACCTCAATAAATGTTTGTTTTCTAGTCATCATGGAAGATCTCTCTTTTCTCCCAACCTACCATACACTTCTTCATATTCACATACATAGAGATGAAATTGCTTTGTTTTCCCTAAACTGCCAGAGAGACGAAAGATACAGATGAGCTGAGCTCCTGGGAGGTGAGGGAATTCTTGCACAAAGAATGGAGGGAGACAGAATATGCTACAAGTAGGAGAGAGCGCCAATGTGCCTGGGTGATTTTCCTAAATGCGTGCTGAAATAAAGATATTAGTAGGTTATGGCAAATAAGGAAAGGAGAACTTTTACGGCCTACTTCTGGAAATACCAGGAAATGGAAATCAGTTTTGTGAATGATGACTATCTTCATAATTTAGAAAGGTGCTGTGGGAGACTGTTAGGATAGAGTTGATTAGCAAAGGCTCTCTGGCACTGTGTACAATATGAAATGGAAGAATTTTCATCAGTTTGAGAGAAGACATCTGTGAGAATGAGGAAATATGTAAAATAATAGAATTTTCACAGGCATCCAGAAGGTTAAGAGTCAGAGTAATAGAGATGGAGAGAGAGACAATGTAGAAAGGTTATAGCCTCAGTAAAAAATGAGATACAGAGATAAAAATTAGAGAAGTTATGTATAGAGAGGCGAACAAATACCAAATGGTGCACAAAGAATGATATGCAGAGAAAAAGTTATATCAGAGTAGTTTAAAACCAACAAAGAGTGAAGACTGTTGTAAAAGGAAAAGATAAGTTGGGATATTGTTATGGAGATGTACCGGTCCCTGGACAGAGATTCTCCCACCAAAAGAACTGCACCTCAGTAGTGAGTCTTCAAATTAAGGTCTTTGCAGGTAGAGAGTGGTGCTCAGAACATACGGAGAGTAATACTCCCGTCCTTGGCAGCCTCAGCTTCTCTCAGGTAGCAGAAAGAATCTCAAGGGCTTGCTTGCCTGGTAGGCATACCTGCCCCACGAGGTTATCATCTATGACATGTTGGCATTTATCCCAGGATCTTCTCCATTAGGATATTCTTAGGGAACTGCCACTTCCAGAAATGAAAGCAACATTTTCTTTTGTGTAACTAGGAACTCCTTATTACCAGAGTTGGCACCTCAGTAAATGGAAGATCGATATTGTGTTCTCTCTTGCTTCTATCTTACCCATTTTTCTCCATGTTAGCATGATTATTATTTGCAAATATAAATCAGATCGTATTACTTTTTCATATAAACCTGGTGACCTTTGTTGTCCTTGGATTCAATCAGCAATCCTTTCTGTGATGTTCATTTCCTTCCATTCACCATGGCACCTCAGCCTGTTTTGTCTGTCTCATGTCTAATGAGAGTATATCTATTTTCAGTGATTGCAATGTTCTGTTCTTTCTTTTATGTATGGGTCTTTGAACAACTTTCCCCTGTGTTTGTTAATGTTTCCTTCGCTCACTCTGCTCCTTATTCTATGCCCTGATGAGGCTTTTTGTACTTTTTCAAGAATGCCTATCCTAGTACCTAGTATGAGAAAGGGTGTATGAAGGACACAGTGAGATATGGGAAAGTATCAGGGACTCAAGATTAAAAGAGGCAGGAGCAGAGGAGACAGAAACACATCAAATTAAAGAGAAGCATCTGGAGATAATGACAGAGACAGAAATCATGAGCAGAGGCAATGGGGATGGGAAAGAAGTAGAGAGAGGATCAGGTGTATGTGTGGGAAGGGAGAAGGTGAATTGTTCCCAGCCTCTGATGACAGCGATAAGAGTGAGTCCACTGGCAGTCCGAGTGGATGCAAAGGGCAGACCAGGGTGTTCTGGAACAGGGCAGTCTCACCTAGGAAGTATCTTTGCTTCCCAAGTCTTCACTATGCGTTTTCTTGCCATGATTCCCCCCTGGTTCTACAGTGAGAGTTTAAGGGACTTCATTTTATTCTTCAGAGGACAGCAGTGGCTTTTGGGAATCCCGTGATGGAGAAGAGACTCAAGAATTCTTGTATTCCCCACCAAGTTTGGAGCCAGGTGAGGAAGGGGCGGGTTGCCAGCCTCAAGGCACAGAGTGTCAGGAGGCTGAATCCAGAGCTGAACAGCATGGCCCTTAGTGTGAGAACTGATGGTTTCTCTCTTCATCCTGTAGTCATAAACACCAGGGAATGACCTTTTCTTTTTCCATTTACATTCTTTATACTTATGTATACTAAAGATGCAATATTGTGATTTTAATTCCTGCTCACCTTTATTTCTATATAAAAAATGAAAGATGAATGTTTAATAAGTGCTTAATAATTATATCATTATGTTGTCATAACCTGGGTTAAGCTTCAAAAGTAACATGGTTCTGAGATCTACCTGTCAGAAGAAGGGTCAATGACTCTCAAGCCCAAATTACAGTATGCCACATATTTCTCATAGGTTATGGGATTGCATAGAACTTTTTTCTTTCAAAGTACTACCTCATAAAGCAATAGATCTTAGCCAGGGAAATTGTTCTTGGAAATAAGGAAATGGAAGCATGAACAAAGGACACTTGTTTTCTCCTTAGATCAGTGTAGGAGGAAACGCGGATACCTGTGTCCGAGTATCTCACTGCAGGTGATGGCTGTGTGAGGCTAGTAGGGGTGAACATGGTGACATGGTCAGTGTCAAAGGGAGACCTACTGGCTCCCAGGGTGATGAGAACAGGACCTGATACACAGACGCTGCCGCTTCTCAAACAGAGAATGTCGGGAGGGAGGGGAAGGATCTAGGGAGACAATGAGCGAAGGACCGGATTTTGGTATAGAGGCTGGAGAGACCTGGGAGAAGTGAGCTAGAGAGAATATGCAGAAAAAGATTGATCAAGATCACCAAGGAAAAACAAAATATAGAAAAGTAAAGAGATAGGAGAAGCAGAGCTCTCAAAATCTAGTAATCATGAAGACTCTCCTAGTGCAGAGGAAGAAATGTTTGGAGGTCGGTCTTTAGGTAACTGAGGAGCAGAGAGCAGGAGCATGAGGTCGTGAGGTGGAACAGCCCCTGGTCAGATATGAGGTGATGTCCTTGGAGCAGATGTCCATTTCCCAAAGGGCAGCTCACCTGTGCTTTAGACAGCCTGACCCAGCTCATTTCCTTGTTTCTCTTCAGTGTTATGTGATCCTGAAATTCCCCAAATGATCACCGAAAAAGAACGAGAAGAGGTGGCCAGCCCAGCACTACGTGACAGAGAAGGTAATCGTGATTTCAATCCGCACTTCATGAATCAAGTCTTTATTTTTATTTTTTTTGCCTCTTTTCTTCTCTTCTCCTATCCTGATTTCCTTCACATACCCCTACAGAAGCAATGTGTAGATCGAGTGGAAAGGACCTGATCATAGTAACAGCAGCCATGTTCTCCTCCAGATCAGGTGAACCAAAACAAAAAAGGTCTAAGGGCAGGGACATCCCAGGAGGAGATACTTGAGCCTCCTTGGTCTTCCTGGTTATCTCAGGGTGAGTTTTCTGCATGTGTTTTTTATTGCCTATAGATCGCGAATCTAGGTCATGAATAGTCTAGGTGTTTTAATGTTCACACTAATTGTAAATCAATCATGTGTAAAAGAATTTTCCAGGATTTCTAAAGTTAGTCCTTCTTTAAGACATTTCATTTGCAGAATAGATCCCAGTCCACTAACTATAAAGAAGGTTTCTGTTGTTTGTTTGTTTATAAAGTATTAAGTAAGGTTGGGAAGTGGTAATTTTGACATTTTTCTCTTCTTTCATAGAAATCCTATCAAATGTACTGTTTTCTTTTTGGGAAGCATGTGGCTCAGGGACAGCGGACTTTCAGATACAGAAGCGATTATGAATAAGTTACCATTTAGCCATAGACACAGATTTCTGGAGTGTGGCTGTTGCTGATTGGCCTATTTTCAGAAATGTAAAGCTATCACTGATCAGCTTGTTTAAATGTGGTTAATGTTGTTAGTAGTTGTTGGCCATTTGCAATGAGTTTTAAAGTGATCCTATAAGTTTCTTATTGCAATTTTTGAAGAATAGGTAGTTTGAATCTAGAAAAATACAATCTTTTATTTTTATTCTTCAGACTACATATAGTCAAAGAAAAGTAAAGGAAGCAGAATGATGTGAAAAGATGGCTCTGTAGCACCTCAGGTTGATCATTGGAGCAGGTATATTTTTCCGAGGAAGCAGGTCATCTTAGCTCAGAGTATAGATGTGCAGCATGAGAGCCCCAGGAACTCTTCCCCTTCCCTGTCTCAGGATCCATGGACTTCAATTCTCTTGTTTCTCTTTAGTGTCTGGCGGAGTAGAAGCTCTCCAAATGGATAGAGAAGGAGAATTGGAAGAGCTTCCCTCTAGCCTACCGCCCTGTGATGGACAAGGTAATTATGACTGAAAAATTATAAAAAAAAGAAACTGAGTTCTCATAAAGAGATAAAGACAAGAGAGGAAGAAAGAGAGACTTAAAGGAAGAGGCAGATATCAAGAGTTGTCTAGACCTATAGCATATAAGAGGATGTGACTATGTATTGGATTAGAGAGAATGTACAAATGAACTCTTTATCACCTAGGTCTTTAAGACTTGGAAAATGATTTTTTTTTTTTTGCTGTATAACAAATCAAAAACTTAGTATCTTAACAGAAGACTAATATATGACGTCATAATTCTGTGGGTTTCATGTATTTATTGATGGTTTCAACACAGCTCTCTGATTAGGGTCTCACATGGAGGAAATCAAGATGTAATCCAGCCTGCATTCTTATTGAAGACTCTGGGGGAGATTTATCCAAGTTGTTGCCAGAATCTAGTTCCTTGTAGTTGTAGGACTGAGGTCCCAGTTTTGTTGCTGATGGCTGAATAGGAATTGTTTTAGCTCCAAGGAGCCACTCACTTTCCTTGATATATGGCCCTACATCTTCAATCCAACAATAGCTTGTAGAATTTTTCAATCCTTCTCAGTCTTCTTTGAATCTGGTATCTTCTTTTGGTTCCATATAGAGAAAAAAAAAACTTTACATTTAAAGGTTCATGTAATTAGAATAAGCCAACCATGCCAACCATCTTTACTGTATTTCCTGATGCTCAGAAAGTTATTTTTTCTTCTGAGATTTATTAGATACAATTGACACAATGTACTATATAAGACTGAGGTCTACAGCATAATGACTCAATTTATATTATTGTGAAATTACCACAAAAGTTGTGTTAACATCCATCATCTCATATAGCCAAAAACGCGTGCGTGCGCACACACACACACACACACACGAACACACAAGTTTTATTTGTCATGAGAGCTTTTACAATATGCTCTCTTAGCAACTTTGAAATATTTGATACAGCAGTATTAACTATAGTTATCGCATTGTACATTACATTTTTAATACTCATTTATCTTATAACAGGAAGTATAATTCCCACACCACCACCCCCCATTCCCCACTTCTGGTAACCACATATCTGATATATTTTTTTTTATTAGTTTGGTTTTTGTTTGTTTGTCTGTTTGATTGATTTAACATTCCACATTAGAATGAGATCATGCAGTATTTGTCTTTTTTTATGTGATTTATTTCACTTATAATGCCCTCACTTTCATTACTGGCAAGATTTCCTTCTTTCTCATGAACAAATAGCATTCCATTTCATATATAATTTTTTTTATTCATTCATCTGTCAAAGGGCTTTTAGGTTGCTTCTGTGTCTTGACTATTGTAAACAATGCTCTAATAAAAATGGGGCTGTTGATATCTCCTTGACATAGTTATGTTGTTTTCTTTGGATATATACCCAGAAGTGAAATTGCTACATCATATGGTAGCTCTATTTTTAATTTTTTGAGAAAGCTCCTTTCTCTTTTCTACAGTGACTCTACCAATTTACAACCCCACATAGAGCTCTCAAGGTTCCCTTTTCTTCACATCCTGACCAGTATTGGTTATCTCTTTTCTTGATAAGCTATTTTGCTTCACTTCACTTCTGTATTACAGCATAATGTAGAGGTGGGGGTAATATCTCATGATATTAATGTTCCCTGCGGTTAAGAAAGGAACTCTTGGAGAGTCATCTTAGAATTTTGCCTACCACAAAGAGGTTTAAGTAAATCTCTAGGACATAACTGTTCAGATGAGCCATTGATGTTTCTTAGCAAATAATATAGACTATCCTTATCAACCAGAACATCAAACAAAGCTGAGCATAAATGTATTTAAGAAAAGATTTGTTGTTAGAGAAAATGTAGTGATTAGGTTAGGCACTACAAGAAAAAGAAGTATGCCTATTTTATTTATTGCCTGAACATCCTGAATCATACATCGTGTAGGTATACTTACATACAGGTCAACTATAAATTGATCATGTGTAAAAACTTTTTCAGAAATTCTGAAAGTAGTTCTGTGGTACATTTAATATGCTAGTTTCACTTGAAAAATACATCTCTACCTGTTAGATAGGTAAGGTTTATTTTTCTTTTTTCTTGTTTTAAGAAATAAAGTTTTAAATAATGATCTAAAAGTAACAGTTATTGGTTGAGAAATTGTAACGTTTAGATACATTCCTCTCTTTTTTAATAGAAATACTGTGACATGCATTATTTCCTTTTAATGTGTAAAAAGTTCCTCCATCGAAATCTAAAGTCATTTTGCAAAATTTGGCCACTTATTAAAAGAAGTGCAGGAGGTAGACTCATACTGAGAGTACAAAGAGGAAGTAGAGTTCTGCCGGGGTAGACTGTAGCTTTGTTCCATACAAGTCCGTGACAAACAGTAAAGAGGACACAACATTTAACTGTAACTGTGAATGGTCTCCTGGGTGTGATTGAAGTACTGGGTTTCATCCACACAGCAGAGACTAAAATGTGGACATATAATCAATTCCACAGTATAAGTTGACCTAAGATGATGTACCTGACAACATGATTTTCTTTCACAAGTTGACAAGATATCAGGTGTCTTTATGAAGGTTTTGGCGAGGGACTCACCACAAAGTGTGACCGAATGCCTTTGCACAAGTTGCTGCTATCTAATGAACCCACACCCATTAATTAGTCTTTGGAGTTGACTTTGACAGGGGACTTATGAGGTCTATGTCTGAATCCATTTTCTTTGGATCACTTTCTTCTAACATTCAAGAAGCACAGAAAAATTAGGAACAAAAAAGCACATACAAGACAAGACTTTTAAAAAATAGACGAAAGAGAATGAGAGTAAATTAGGTAGTAAAAGAATAAACATATTTACAGAATTTTTGCTAAATGCCGTACCTCCAAACCAAGTGTCTAACTACTTTGTATCTTACTGCATACACATCTTTAAATAATCAGATAAATTCAGATATAAAAGTTCATGAAATACATCAGAGCTCAAGTTGTCGTTGAGACAGTTTCAGTTGGCAATGGATGAGGAAGACAATCTGAGTTGGGCACAAGAAACTGGGGATTTATAACTGTTGGTCTAAGGATCTCACAGGACACCTCTATGCAAGATTCTTTGTGATTATCTTGGTGGGCACTCTATTTTCAAGGGATAGCTCATCACACAATAGCTGAAGCCTAAAGAGATTTTTATTGCTTGCTTAGCAAGGCACATGGTAAAAGGAGGCACTATACTTATTGGACCTAATTTCTTTTAAAATAAAACTACTAATTTATATAGAGTTTTGGGAAGCATGTGGTTCAGTCACTGTAACTTTTAGATGTGATTATGAGTGGGTTAGCATTTAACCATAGACACAGACTTATTCGAGTGTGGCTTTTACTGATTGTATGGTTTTCAGAAGTGTAAGGCTGCCATTGATTGACCTGATTAAATATGGTTAATGATGCAAGTATTCATTGGCCAACTAAGAGAAGTTTAAAAGTGATTTTGGTAGTTACTTGTTATAATTTTCAAAGAACAAGTAGTTTGATCCTAAGCTCAAAGGATAGATTTGGAGCATGAGAGCCCCAGGACCTCTTCCTATTCACTGTCTCAGGATCCTTGGGCAGTAGTTTTCTTGTTTCTCTTTAGTGTCTGGTGGAATAGAAGCTCTCCAAATGGATAGAGAAGGAGAATCAGAAGAGCTTCCCTCTAGCCTACCGCCCTCTGATGGACAAGGTAATTATGACTGAAAAATTATAAAAAGATGAACCGAGTTCTCATAAAGAGAAAAAGACAAGAGAAGAAAAAAGGGAGACTTAAAGGGAGAGATAATAGGAAGGATCAATAAAAGATTTTAGAGGGAGAAGTGAAAATGGCATGCACAATATTATAGAAAAGAGGACCATTGGGAGAAATGAAATGTTTTCACACACCACAATTTTGTTTCAGGGACAGAGCGATCAATAGGTGTGAATGAGGAGTATTCCCATGTTATGAGCTTCTCAAAAGACATGCCAGAAGGTACTAAAACAAGGACTACAAGGAGCCGAACACGCGACACAACAGGTAAGGCTGTGTGATGGTCAGCGGATGAGCATGGATTCACTGGTACCACAGACCCCACGTAGGGTTGTGGCACGTGGTCCAGTCCATCTTATCCTATTTTCTGCATTTCCTCTACCTGACCGTTTTTGGAATAGCAGGGAGTCAAGATATTATTAAAACATCGTATTTAAAGGATTGACCCTCTTGATTATACATGAATGATGTGGTAGAAATACACTCTTACACTGGCAGTGTCTTGTTTACTACATCAGTATGTTAGTACTAAAGTTCGTATTTGTACAGTGATTTCCTTCCCCGTGATTTCCAATAATTCTTGGAATCTGAAAAAAGCAGAGTGCACTTCTGCTAGTAGATCAGTGTCATTTTGTCAAAACCTTAGAAATGCCTCAAAAGGCAAGCGATCCTCCCAGTTAATTGACTAGAGGGAAAATTTCAGATCAACTACTCTTAACACAGCAGATGTTTTTGATGGATGTCCTGCAGCCTGTCACTAATTCTACCGTGTTTTCCTACAAACTTTTGCACATAAAATCTTCTTTAGTTTTCTTACAAAAAATCCTAGCTGTGGCCATGACAGGATACCTATTCCTATCTATGACCAAATGAAAATATTGGTGTTTAGGAGTGTTTTTCGAAGTACCATTGAGAAATAATAAAGTCCTAGGGCTCATTCTGGACCCCTACTTCTCAGTTAACTTTTTAGCTCCTTTAGAAGAAAGTGAGAAATGATCATCTAAACACCTTTATAAACTCAAGACTCCATAGCATGAATCATCCCAGGATTTGGAACTTTTATTAATTTTAGTTTTTTTTCACCATCTCCTGTTATTTTCTAGAAACGGTGGCCCTTGCAAACAACTCTACTTTGAGAAAACTCAAGAGGAAAAGAGGTAAGCTGCATAGGATTTTACTTGCTTTTGATGTTAAAGTAGTTATTTTAATGCATTTTTTAATAATATGAAAGATGTCTGCATCCTAATCTCTGGAACCTGTAAGGTGTTACCTTCCATGGCAAAGGAATTTTACAGATACAATTCAGGTAAGTACCTTGAAAGTGAAGATTATCCTGGATAGCTGTGTGCAATCAATGTTTGAATGGACCTTAAAAATTGGACAGCTGTTTCTGATTGTTTCTGAGCGAGAAGAGAAATGGATGATACTCACTGAGAGATGCAATATTTGTCTTTGAAGACAGAAGAAAGAAGCAAAGAATATCGTGACCTCTAGAAGTTAGAAAATCAAAGAACTAGATTCTCCTCCACAGCCTCCAGAAGGGAATGAAGGCCCACTGACTTTCAATTATCCCAGAGAGACCCTTTTCAGGCTTGTAAACAACATTAACTGTAAGATAATAAGTTTACATTGTTTTAATCCACTAAATTTGTGGTTAATTTTTATGGTAGCAATAAGTTATTGCAGAAGAGTAATGCAGATTTTGGTTATTAAAAGTGGAGGCCAGCTGTGACACACCCCTCTAAATGTAGAAGCGGTTTTGGCATTAGGGAATTGGACATGGGCTGAGGGAATTGGACAAGGGAAAGAATTTGAAGCAGAACGATAGGAAATGCTACATGGCCTTGAACAGTTAGATAGAAACGTGGTGCAAAGACTGCTAGTGAGGGTTCAGAAGGAGGTAAAGAACGTGGGAAACAAAAACTATGTTGTCTCAGAGGCTTCATACTTCATGCTGAACAGATGTCAGTAGAAATGCGTAGGTTGAAGGTGAGGCTGGTGAGAACTGAGAAGTAAATAAGGAACATGTTTTGGAAGCTGGAAGAAAGGGCATCCTTATTACATAGTGGCAGAAAGCTTAGTGGCATTCTGTCCTTTCAATAGGTGGAAAGCAGAACTTTCTGGATACATAATAAGATTAATAAGCCAAGTGATAAAGGTGCAGCTAGTTCTGTTTTGCTGACTATAATAAAATGTGAGAGGAAAGAGATAAATTGAGGGAAGAATTGCTAAACCAAAAGAATTGGGACTCGATAATCTGTAAAATTCTCAGCCTAGCCAGGTTGCAAGAGATGTTTAAATTATGAGATTCACTGTCAACAAAGTGTGCTCTGTAGAATGAACAGGAGTATGGTTGTACAACTTTTTACTATTGTCTCAGAACTAGCAAAAAATTCATAGTATCTAGTTACAGAAAAGGTTCTCTGAATAGTTGACTTATGTAGCTCATAGACCTCAGCCATCTCATTAGAACCCCAAAAGAGATTTTATTTTACAGTTCTGAAAAGTCCGTAATTATAATAGGAAAGCTCTATGGAGGAACCTCTTTTTAATGGAGTGATTCTCCACAACATACGTAGAAGACCTATAAGGTTCTTTAGAATTCTATACCAGCTGAAACCAAGTCATCTGTGTCCCATTCTTAGAACCTGTAATCTGTTACTTTACATGAAGAATTTTACACTTGAATTTTATATAGGTTCATTAACCAACATCACCCCAATAAGTTTCATATAATTAAAAAAGAGACTTTGAGCATGTGATTAAATTATGAATCTTGAGATGGGGGAGATTATCCTGGATTATCCGAGTGGCACCAACCAAATCATATGGGTCCTTAACATCTGAAAACATTTTGTGCTGTGAGCAAGGAGTATGTACCCCTGGAATAATAATCAGAGAGATGCAGTGATGCTGGCTCGGAAGATGAGGACAGGGAATAATGATCCAGGAAATGTGGGCACCCTTAAGAGAGAGCTGGGAACGATTTTAAACCAAGTATCTTCTACAATTCAAGAAAGGAACAAAGTTCTGTTGACACCTTGAGTTTAACTCAGTGAGATTTGTGTCGTATTTCTGGCCTGCAGAACTGTAAGATAATAAATTTGCATTGTTTTAAGCCATGATGTTTATGATAATTTATTACAGTGGGAATGCAGAACTAATACTTTTCTCTAAACAAAATGAAAAGACAATTTTACCTTAATATGGTTAGGTTACATCTTTAAAAATAGCATTTATACTTTTTGAAGATGTTCACATCTTTATGTTATTATTACACCTTATAATATCTGAACTTTGTAAATTTGATATATATCTTTCCAAATTATTTCCATGCATGTATAAACACATTTAGCGTGATATCATAAATCTAAATAAGTCTATTCATACCGTTACTGTTCCCTTACTTTAAATAAACATATCATGCACAAGACATGGTTAAATTTTAACATATTTCCAACTTAACTTTAAACACTTTTCTTCGAAGATAAAATTTATGATGAAATGTAATAAAATCAAGGGTATCATTTCATGACTTCTGAGAAATGCATTGTGCTGTATAGTCCAAATCCTATCAAGATGCAGAACGTGACCATCATCCTGGGAAGACCTTTTACTGGTGTTATCCTTACCCCTCATTCATCAGAGGCAATCGCTATTTTCATTTTTCATGAAAACTTCATTTAGCTTGCTTTAAAACTTTAAAGAAATAAGGTTTTAGAGCATATTCTCTTTTAGTGTAAGGTTTCTTTCCCTGAGCATCCTATTTTTACTTTTATCCATGTTGTTGAATGTATCAGTAGTTGGTTCCTATTTATTTCAGTTAGTGCGCATTGTATGAACATGCCAAATTTGTGTATATTCTCCTATTGATAGACACGACAAATATTTACATTTTTTTGCCAGTATGACAAAGCTGCAATGAACTTTCTTGTGGAAGGCTTTCTGTGGCTCCACGCCTTCATACGTCTTGAATAAATTCCTAGAAATGATAAATGCATCAGACCCTTTGTCCCTGAAACTCATGTAGGAGTGATGCAGCATACTGGTTGTGCCAAGCTGAGGACAATGATGTTCAGAAACCGTTCCTATCTGTCAGTAACCCACCCACAGTCTTGGGAGGGAGCTATATAGTCTCTCGCTTTTTCTGCAGCTACCTAACTGCAGCAAAACAGTATAGCTGGAAAGCCCCCTGCTCAACGTGACAGCAGCCCTATTTCGTTGTCATGTAAGAATCATTGGAGCTGATGACATTGGGAGTTAACACAGTTTCTTTTGAAGTCCGAGGTCTGTCTGAAGGCATTCTGGCTGGCTGAGATTAGAGGTGGGAAGTCTACAGTTTTACATCAAAATGTTACTTGAATGACAGACATAGTAACTAGAGATTTGTTTAATAAAGTTTCATAAGTACCCCTAAATCTTTATAGGAGTGACCTCAACATGGGTGGAGGATACACATACAATTGCAAAATGAGACAAAATGAAGAAATCCTCTCTTTCAGGGTCAAGAAAGCTCATCGATGAAAGTGTGGATTTTCACTCTGAAATACTTCCTGTGACCTGTGGTGGACTAAAGGGGATGTTATATAAAAACAAATTGAAACAAGGTGAGTTTTATTGTCTAGTTTAATTTGCAACTTATATATAAAGGAATCACAAGAAATGATATAATTACCCATGTGACTTACACATTGTCAAAGAAATTACGGCCCTCGTTTGGCATGAGAAAAGGAAGAAGGAATCTTAAGATGACATTTTCACACTTTAAGGAATGGTACATGATGGTGAGTGCTCACCCCCACAGGGAAGTGTCTGTGAGGATGTCCAGAGAACCAGAGAGGAATGCAGAAACTTCATTCTATGTGTGTAAAATCCTGCTTATTTTACTTTGAATTAGAAATAAAAAGGAAGAGCCTTTCAGCCTTCACAACCTATATCCTTTTTGGATCATCATTATTAGGGTAGGATTCTTGATGTAGTGAGATCACAAGATAGTCCCAGCTTCAGCTATGCCAAAAGTGACTGATTCATCTGCACGGAAAAGGGGACCTTTCTGAGCCTCAAATTCTCATCTTAAACAGGGATAATGATAAGAAAGCTGCCTCATGGAGCAGCTGTAGGAATTAACTTACATAATTAATTTAAAATACTTAAATCACTATACTGAGATACAATTATCACTTTGAGTGTCCAATTCGATGCTGAATTTGCTGTACATGCCTACAGGACTGTACGGTTTTCACCACAATGTAATTTATGAACATCTTTGTCCCCCACTGAAGAAAATACCATGTCTATTAGCAGTCAAGGCCAATTCCTATCTCACCCCACCACCCAGCCCCAAGCAAATACTAATCTATTTTTTGCGCAATAAATTGGTGAATCCTAGGTATTTCAAAGTGAAACCATTTAAGATGTGCATTTTTGTGATTGGCTCTTTCACTTAGCCTGATATTTTCAAAGTTCACTCGTGCAGTAGTATGTATTAGTTGTACGTCCCTTTTTATTGCCAATAGATATAATATTCCATTTATCCATTTCACCAGATTGGGTTTTTCTTTTCATTCCTTGGAGTTATGAGTAGTGCTGTTTTAAATATTTGTGTGAACATATGTTTTCATTCTTTTGGGTGTATATTTCCAGGAGTGAACTTGCTGGTTAATATGGCGATTCTGGGTAAACTAATTGAGAACCAGCAAATGCTTTCCACAGTGGCTGTACTATTTTATATCACCTCCAGCAATGTATGAAGGCTTCAATTTCTCTACATACTCTCCAACTTTTGTTATTGTCTGACTTTTATTATAGCCATCCTAGTGGGTGTGAAATGGTATCTCATTGTGGTTTAGATTTGCTCCCCCCCCCACGACTAGTGAATGTTTCATATATGATTCTCTTATACATAACTTAAATTTCCCCTGGATAACATTCAAACTTCTGTTTTTAATATCTGCTGCCTCTGATTTCAAGGGTGGATAAATGTACGTTCAATAATGCCATTAAACTGGATGAAAATTGTTGCAATAAAGCACAGATATTGTTATGGTGCCATTCTGAGCTGCTGAGCACCAACCTGAGATCTCAGTTCAACTTGAGGTTCTGCCTCCACATTGTCCCAGGGTGTTCCTGAGTCCCTGACCGGTTCCCTACCTCCAGCAAATTAAAATCTTTTCATCCATCAGAATCACTTGCCTTTTCTTTTGAAGGTTATTTAAAAATACTTTTATAAGATTGATTTCTATGGTAATCATATCTTTTTCGTTATACAGATGTCAAAGAAATGCGCACATGAAGTAGAAATCTCTTTTGAGGGGACTTACAGGTTGAGTTTGGAAATTCTGAATTCTGAAAGGGGAGATCAGGCTCTCCTGCTACTGATCCCAAATTATGTGTCTTGAGCCCAAATTATGTGTCTCCAGATCTGATGAGGGCAGAGGCTTCAGGATCAACTTACCCCTGTCTTTCAGGATCCACGATGAAGTGTATACAGGGTGAAGATGGAAGCTGGTTCACCCCACAGGAATTTGGAGCAAACGGAGTCCCTTCAGGCTGGAAAAACTGGAAGAGTTGTGTGTACTGTGGGGGGAGGTGCATACGATGGCTGATAAAGGTATTCCAATGACTAGGGTAGGAGATGTAACTTTCCTTGTACTCTAAGATAAGATCACCATTTGCTCACATAATATATGTTAAGTTATAGCTGAGGCCCTGAGGACCCCTGACTTCTTCCTCTCACTGGGGAGAGGTGCCCCACACTCATGCCTCAGTGCAAGGCAGTACCTCAGTGTGGTAAAGGGCTCCATCAGGATACATGCAGGAGCTTGGAAGAGAGAACGTTCATTCTGACTCGGGTGCTGGCAGACAACGTTATGCACTGAAAGGAGAAAGACAGTTGAGTCAGGCACGTAGGAAGAAGATGCTCCAGAGAAAGAATGGCACGAATATCAGAACCACGATGAACGTAGCTCCGAGGGTCGAGGTCGACCGTTGGTGTGTGATATGGCAAAATTCATCCCTTAGTGTTATTTGTGGAGGGAATTAATGCCAGCCTTAGAAGTTTAAACTCAAAACTTGGACAACGTAGAACCCATGAGGTGTCCTGCGGTGTGAAATAATGTATCAAAAACAGTACCTCAGACAGTCACGGGGCCTTGGAATGACTTCATTCTCTTTCAGCCCAACGAAGCTATACTCAACCTGCAATGCCCAGCTCAGCTGTCCCTCCTCTCTGAATATGCCCTGACTGGCCTGGCCTGGTCATCCCCTCCCTGGGCCCCCAGATCCCACTGCTAAGGACCTCTCGCACTGTACTATATTCTCCTTCCATGCATTCTCCTTTTCTCTCCGGACCCCTCTAGGCTTGTCCACCTTTGTGTGCCTGAGTTTGTCCAGAGTGTCTGATCCCCAGGATGTGTGGGATTAGTGTGTGTTGATGAAAAGCCCTGGTGTGAGGATGCACGCTTGAGTGGCAGTGGTGGGAATGGAAAGGAGGTGTGAAGTGTCAGATGGTGAAGGAAAATGCCTTAAGACAGGAAAAAAGCACAGAAGCAAGGAAAAAGTTTCTCAGTTGATTTTCCAGTTACCATTAATGAATTCTAGAAGAACAGGTGAGAGAGATGGTTTGTTGTTTAGACAGAATGGCTTTGAGCTGATCATGAGACATCAAGGTAGAAATATTTAAGAGTAGGGTACAAATATCAGACTCACAAAACATCAATATAGGCTAACCATATACTTGGATCTTTTTATTATTCAGGAAGGACTTCTACCTAATCCTCCAATAATATATGGCAAGAGAAAAAAGGTAATGATGATATAACTTTCTACATTTTCTCACATCACCGGTTTTTCAAGTACCATATGTTATTTTATTGCTTCTCAATCGGGTAATTATGATTAAGCTCCCACCAGCTCTTATTTTGGAGGAGCCCATGCCTTCAGAGTTGCTGCTGTGAACATTATGTTGTATATAGAGCAAAGTCATCCTTGGATGGCTAACCATTTGAGATGTAGATGACTAAGGAGTCATCAAAATAGGCCTCAGAGATATGCTTTAGTTGTAGATGTTGGAAGGTCTCAAAATTGTAAAAGGAAACATGAATATATAATATTTCATAATAACCTGACAGGATTATTTTCAATTCTAACCCAGAATTTTTTTCATAAAAGTTACTATTTTCTAATTGTATTGAAATCCGATAGAGCAAAAGTTTGCTTACACTCCTTGAGAGGACCCTATTATAGTAGATCATCTTATATTGGGCCAAATACTAAAGCATATATCATTTCATAAGATAGGCAAGTAAAAGCACATTTCTTTTCCTACTTTTTCATCTTTCAATAAATTGTACACAGAAACACAGAACTCTTTCTCAAGGGGAACATATTACCCTTCATGAGGATAGAGCTGTTGAGGAGGAAGCTCTTGGGAGTTCGATGTACCCTGTTTGAGGGCCTGACCTGGAAAATGGTTGACCTTGATGCCACTCCCTTGACACCCCTGAGGGGCTGTGCAGACCTCCTTTATGTCTGTGGAAGTGATTGCTCCTTCCATGGAAGGAGGCAATGGAGGCAAAAAAAAAAAAATCCATAATATGCAGTCTAGATTCAGGACGAGGTGGCTGTTTTTCCAAGATCAGGTATGAATGAGAACTTGAGGAAGAAGAGAGGGAGGAAATGACATTCTTATACACTTCAGTGACCTCTGAAATCTCAGCTAGCTGACATTTTAGGGTTTGTGTGGTGGGGTTAGGAGGGTCAACTTCTGGAGGAGAGCTGCTGCACTGGGGATCTTGGGCACATTATACCTTGGGACCGTGCTCAGGGAGAGCTACCAAAGGAAATGGGGTACACTATGGGACACTTGCATGGATTCCTGGATTCTAGGCTCGCCAGGGGCTGTTGGTGATGAGTCCTCAGCTTGATACTCTCATTGCAGCTCACCCGGTGGGATGACACTTCCTAATACAGAAAAGAGTGACCCAGGGCCCCCTTGAAGTTGGAGAACCAGAGGAGTTTCTCCAACGCCATCTGTGGAAATCAAGGCCCGACCCCCAGCCCACCTTGGGTTTGAGAGCCAGGATATGGGACTACATTGGGCCAAACAGTGGTACTCTGGCACTTTTAACTCTCCTCGTAGATATATAGGTTCATAAAATAAAGAATAGACTATGAATTGAATTTCTCACGAGCCAGCTGTTTAAATAAGTGATAGATGCACACATCACATTCAATATTGTCACTCAATCATTCCCTATTTTCAGGAGAGACTACTGGACTCTCATGACAAAACTTTCATTGACCAATGTGTAAGTACCATTTCCCATCTATAGCCCCAGAATTGCCTAGGCCTTTTCCTTCGGTACACTATCTGTGTCATTGCCGTTTTTCCCTGAAGCATGCTCACACTCAGTTGGAGCGTGTCGCTGTGTGTGATGAGCAGAGAACAGTAGACGGCATCCGTGTCAGGTTGATGGTTCTGGGGTCGGGTATCTCAGGGTGAAAGCATCCTTTCCGTTTGTTCAGTGGAAACTTCCCATTTCCACATTAGAAACTTCCCATTTCCACCACTGGGGTGTCCAGAGATGGGGCTCGAGGTGGTAATGGGCAGGGCTGGCCTGCGGATTAGGGGCGAGGGACACGTCTGAGAGGAGAACAGCATATCAAAGTAGGCAGTAGGGAAGGAAAGGAAAATCCCTAACATCCTCTCCGAGGTGCAGGCAGAGCTAAGGTGGTTTTATGCTTCAGTCAGAAGGAACAAACCTGGCCAAGCTGACAGGTTCCAGGTGTGGACCCTGTCATGAGTCCTGCAGAGAAATGTATTCAGGGCAAGTGAGTCCTATACCGAGGTCCTGCACCCAATCTTGAGAGAGCCATCAAGGTGCTGAGCTGGTTAGAACTGAAATCATCACCATTAGCAAATTAGCAAATCATGGGTTTTTTTTATAACTGTAATGATACCATATGGATTCCTGCTTTAAGATCTGCCAAAATTGTAGAAGCCTCTGCTTTCTAAACTAAATCATATTTTGATTCCTTTCTTTGCAAAAAGATGGGCATTTTAAGCAGAGTTGTCTTTGCATGACTCCAAGGAGCTGAATTCCATAGTATTTTATGCAGTGACATTGTCATATGACATCTAACAGAGGAGGGGTAGTCAAATTGTTTTACACACACTGTACCCCAAGGCAATCCCCCAGCAAGATGAAGATCTTATCCACACTGATTTTTGCCCTTGGCCAGCTGAGGGAGTCTTCAGTGATCTAAACAGCCTAGAGTCCAGTGTTTCTGTGGCTTGTTTGGGATGGTGGTCGTCGACACAGAGGGCCAGGTTGCACAACCCACAGCCAAGAGTCCGAGAGAAGGAAAAGAAAATTGTTTCAGTCAGAATACCCTTACCTCTGTTAATAGCTTCCCCTGGGACATATATTACAGGCCAGTTCAACATCGACCTATAATATCTCCCAGCCTTAATAAGCAGACTCTGCTCAGAGAAAATTCTGATTTAATCAATCTGTGTTATGGCTTGGGCATTGGGATTGTTTAAAAGTCCCCACATGCATCTGATGCACGAAATTCCTCATTCTACCACTTAAAGAAAAATATCAGTGCCTGTACCCCAACCAGACCCATTAATTCAGAATCCCTGGTGTTGGGGCCAGGACAGTAGTCTTTGATACGTTGTCTTTGGATGACTCTAACGTGCAGCTGGGCAAAGAACCAGAAAGATAAATCTTTTAAAAAGATTATAGATGCAAGACTCTTAAACATTTGTTACATCTGTTATTTCCTTGTTCTTCTAAGGAAAGGAGTCATCACTTTTTGGAGAATGATGATGGTATCTGTGAGTCTCTGCAGTGAGGAAAAGAAAAACGGCCCCAGGCGTCCATGCTAGAACCTCCTCGGTCCCCACTGGGGATGTGCTTCAGGATCCCCCAGACACTGAGTGGGAGTTCCTGGCAAGATGTTACTTGGGGCTTGTAGTTCTGCATACATGGCCAGAGAAATGACCAGAACCCCACTCACTTAATATAAGCGTTTGTACTCAAAAGCCCGGAAACTCAAAATAGTTGTTAGTGTTTTTTATCTTTTATTACTTTTCACACTAAGAAGCTTATTCCTTCTTGTTTAATTCTCTCCATGAGTCTTTTTAGTCATTGTGGTGTGGGCCAATGCACTTAACACTATCTCAGGACTTTGTTTTATCTGCAAATTAATAAAATTATTCAGATTCCTATGAAGTCATCTTCTTGTTCTGTTGCTAGTTTTCTGTGTTAGCATCTCTGTGTTTATAGGGAAAACTTTCTGGTCTGACACACAGATCCCTCCTCCTGAGTTTCATTGCAGCTCACTATTTCTTCTGAAATCTCTACTTCACACGGACCGTTCATGGTTCAAGGAGAAGCACATAAGTGTCCATGCGGGTTCTCAAAAGGCTATGCGTTCTTGATTTCCATAGGGCTGGCCTTCAGGGTCTCGCAGGTGATATATCATTTTACCTTCTAGCTGAGGAACTCAAATGTGTGTGAGGTGTGCTACAGTGGACAAATGCTGTTTTGCTGTGACACTTGTTCAAGATCCTTTCACAAGAACTGTCACCTGCCACCTGTGGAGACTGAGAGGTTTGTGCAATGCAGCCCCTCCCTCCTGATTACGGACCGCCCCGCGCCCCCTGCCAGGCACGCTCCCCCAGTGGAGTTCCCACTTGCGTCCCGATGCGGAAAGAGCAGGGTCAGTGGTCAGGGTCCCAGCAGTGTGATCTGGAGAGCTGTTTAAAGACGCTGGTGGCAGGTGCGTGGTGTTCTCTGTCCTCTGGGCAGCTGGCACCGGTGGCTGGCTCCTTTGTCTGTACACTGCTACTGTCCTTCCCTAGAAATTTTCCAACTCAGACTCTTATTCATGGGAGTGGAAATTCCAGCAGTTTGTGTCACATGCTAACTCAGAAAAGGCAGGAAACCTGGCCTGGTTCCCTCATTTCAGCTCATTCTCAACTGGTTGACGGAAGCTCGAGGTGCCCAGGCATTAAGGCCGTTTCCAACACTCAGGCCTGGTGGGCAGGGTTCCTTGTGCTCCCAGCTGCTGAGATGGGGAAAAGGAAGCCCACCACTCACTCTGACGCTGCTCTCCCACCCCCGCACCCCCCCTGCTACCCTCAGTGGGAGGGGTGTCATCATCTCAGACCCCACGTGGGGTCCTTGGCACCTCTGAGCAGTGTCCCCTTCATCCCCTGGCTTGCCCGTCAGCAGTTTCTGAAAGGAGAACAGTGGCAGCTGTAGGAACGGTGGCTGTTTCCAGGGGCCCGGCCCTTGCTTACTTCTGTCCAACCTCTCAGGGACCCGTGGAGTTGCATCTTCTGCAGGATGAAGGCGTATTCAGCAAGTCAGAAGTGTCACAGGGAATCTGAGGTCCTGGCGAAGCAGATGGGGCCTGAGGAGCAGTTGGTGAGTCAAATTCGAACCCCGAGCCTTGTCCTTTGCAGGCACACGTGAGAAGTCAGTCACAGGGTGAAAGGGCCGGCGACTGCTTTTCCGAGCCTTGTCTCGACCACGCTGAAATCTCACCAGAACTTGTTTGCAGAAAAAATAACTCAGCCATTACAGAATTGTTTCCTAGAGCCATACGTGTTTGGGGAAACTTCCCAAAGTCTGGTATGGTCCTGCGTCTGCCTGAGCCTGCATGTGGCTCATTCCTTCTAAGCTACTTTTCATTCACAGCCTCTGTTTTTTCTTTTTTGCAGAAATGTGAATTCCTCCTTGTGAAAGTCTATTGCCATTCAGAGAGCACATTTTTTAAGGACAAACCATATTATTATCGTGTAAGTAACAATAGCCCACCCTGATTACAGGCCACCATGATGTTTCCTGATCTTGACACAGCGCTTGTGGGATTTGTGATCTGAAACCCACGGGAGTGAGAGTCAGAGCTCCTGTCATCTTTTCCTTGTACTTCTGCTAGATTTTACAAAAATCCACAGAAGGCAGACATTGAATTATGCTAGTAATTTCCTTAATAATTTTTTCCATCAGATTAATGAGATTTCTCAACAACTAAAGGAACCCATGTGGTTGGGCAAAATCAAGAAAAAGCTAAATCAGCAGGGTTACCCCCGGGTGGAGGGGTTCGTGCGGGATGTGCGTCTCATCTTTCAGAACCACAGGGCATCTAAAAAGGTAAGTGTCTCTTCCTGCTCCCATTTCCTTTTTTTTTTCTTTTTCTTTTTTCCATTATGTCACTCTCTTTTCCTGGCGCTGGGAATCTTTAGTTTCTCTCATCGTCTCACACGCCTACATAAGCAAGGGTTCCGGAAGCGCATGACTTTTGAACTCAGGATTTAAGATCACCATGGACATGTCGACATAAGAACATTCATACCTGTAGAAAATTTTTGTGAGAGTTTTCTTGAGACAAACTGATGCATGCCAGGAAGCAAGATTTCAAGCACTCTTGAGAACGACAGTTCTTTTGTTCCTACATTTGGCCCTGAGGGAGCTAAGGAAGGTTACATGGGAGAAAGTGAGGTGGGCAATCTCTATGATTGGATTACAGGATAATTAACAAGGTCCTGAGAGTGGATATGCCTCTGAGGGGTCTGAAAAAGAGGCATTTAAAGATGTGTTAACCTGGATGCACAGAAGCAATGAACAGGGCTTATGTAAGCCAAAGATAAACCTTTTACTAAGGAAGTTATGTGCCTGGGGTGACCCGCCCAATAAGGATCACCCTGTGATCTGATCACCCCGTGAGGTGACTTTCAGTCACTGAAGTTTGACAGCTTTATTACAGAGACCCTTTTTCATTCACAGAGAGTAACCGTGAGTCAGACTGTGTCCCTGCAGCCAGAACTCCAGGCCCCTGAGAGCTCATTCCTCCCCACAAAGGTGACAGGATCTCGTTGAAAACAGTTGAGTTCTCCCTGCTCCAAACCCTGGGAGGAGAGCATTGCATCTAACAGTCCTATCGTGCTCCTTTTTGCATATACTCCCCAGATACACTCAATCAAACTTAGGGTCCCTAACTCCAGGTTCTTTGCATGCGACCGGATCAAACAGTTAACAGGGGTCACCAAAGAGGTATAGAAGTGACCACGGGAGAGGAAGATTGTGGAGTATACTTGGACACCCTGTACTACTTGAATTGCTACAAAGAGCATAGATTACTTTTTAAATTCTCACTGAAATGAACAACTCGAACACAACGAGTAAGAATTCCTAAGAATGGCAATGATTGCCCATTTCCGTCCAGTATTAAAATAATAATGTTATACTTAAAAAGCAGAAGTTACTCTTAGCCACGTGAGTTTTTAATCTTAACCTGGTTAATTTATTTAGATGTTTAAGGCCACCATTCTCAATTATAATGTGTCTAAATGCTAAAAATGAGTGTCATTACTTTTGTCATTCTCTCTTTTTTTTCCTTTCTATTTTTTTTAGTTCACTGACTTTGGCCTGATGGGTCTTAGACTGGAAGCAGAATTTGAGAATAATTTTAAGGAGGTGTTTACTATTCAGGAAACAAATGAGAACAGTTTCATGGTGTAGCAGATGCTGTTGGTACCCGAGAATGTTCCCTGTGGGGGCTGGATGACAGCCCGTGACCGGGTGCTTCCGACGTAAAGTGCTTTTGTTTGCAGCATAAGAAACAAGGAATTGAAAAGATCTGGATCTGGAATATGTTCTGGTTTTGTAAACTGAAGACATCTTCTGCCAAGCGTTCATGGATTATGACCCCAGGAAAACAACCCTCTCCTGAACTCGAGGAAACCCTGGAGGAACAGAAGAGGGAAATTATTCTTGAGAATCTTAATGAGTTTGTTTATCTGATCCAAAAGAGGGAGGCAGTTTTGTGTTCGCTTTGACTTGTTGAGTCTGTGTCTTGTCTCATGGAAAGGCGAGGAGGTCACTCAGACCTTGAAGGGGCAGACAACAAGCGGTCGACCCGGCCTAACCCAGAGTAGCTGTTCACCTTATCTCGACCAGACTGAGTGGACCTCACACTTGCCCCCTTTAAGGGTCTAGTACTCAGGGTCCAAGGTGAAGCAGAAAGTGTGAGCCACTCCTCCCTTCCTGTTATCTTGTGCATTGTGTCTGACTTTCTTCCAACCTTTAGGAGAATACAAGGTTTACCAAATTGCTAGATCTTATAACTGTTTGTTCTCCTTATGAAAACTATCTGATCTTTGGACTTACTTAACATTAGTCAAGCTAGAAGTGATCAACTAATTGTAACAAGCCTTAATGCTATGAGCATTTCCACCTCTCTACCCCAGTGTAGCTATCTGGGCTGTATCTTCCAGAGCTGGAGATTTAGGAGAACACTGTCCAGAGCATGGGTCTCTAAACGACACTACCATCTTACAGCTAGAACTGTTTTGTAAATGAAGAAAAATAGAATGAGATCCCCTATGTCCAGGCATTTATGTTACTATATCAGAATAGACCTCTTCAGAAAAAATGTATAAATTGCTTAAATTCCTTATAAAAGATTCCAGAAAAGCAGAATTTAAAGTACCTAAATGGTTAATTGATATTCTTGCTGGTCTTATGCAAATGATCCGGCCAGGTTTATTGAAATGACAAATTTTGAAACAAGTCAAATTCTTTGTCATTTAACTTGCATATTTCCATGTCTTTAAGCTTCTCTTATGAAGAGTTTTCTCTTTCTTTCTGAACTGCCTTGTCACCTTGGTTGTTTGCTGTGTTTAATGAACTATTTCTCCACCTGGGCATTAAGGGGAGTATGTTTTGCTTTCTCTCCAGAAAGAAGATTTATTACATAAAGGTTTCTCTTTAGCCTGTTGCTAAGATGGCATTTTTCTTTTGATTTCCAGGAAGTGACATCCAAGCCTGTTGGATCCCTCCTTTAAAAAAAGTCTTAATAACACCTTTTTTTTCTTATAAGTATCCAATCATGCGCACTACACTCAGTCTCAGTACCTGTCAGTGTTAGCAACAGTTTCAGAAGCGTTTCCTCAGATTCCCCTGGGGCTCCACGGTATTCAGCCTTGGAGGATATGAGGAGAGGGACCCTTTGGGTTGGGGAATGGGGTCTGTGGCTCAGCCTCATGTTTTACAACCTTAGCTGGTAATAATCAACGCTTGCCGTCCCCATTTCTCTGCTTTCTGCCCTGATCGGTGGGCACTGCCACTGCGTGGAGCTCACAGCTCTCTCAGGCAGGGTTTTTCAGGGAACTTGCTGTACCTTCTCCCCTCCCCCTACTCCTGCAGGGAGCTCCAGCTGTGAGAGGCAGCTTCTTTATTTCTCCTAGTCCACCATCTGACTCCCATGGTTCTGACCTGTGGTAGCTCTTATGCACAGATCCCTGGCTCAGATGTGCTGGTGTGCGGGTTGGGTATTTTTTTTTTAGTTTTTGATGTTCAGCTTCTTGTTATTTCAAAGGGAGAGATCTGGAGACATCTCTCACTCCACCGTGTTTCTGACATCACTCTTTTTGCTTACATTTTAACTACCATTAGACATTAAGAAAGTCGAGTGTCAACAGTAAACTATACAAAACTAGAGGTGTGTTTTTTTTCTCTCTGCTGAATAAGACAATGTTTCTTAATACTACAGACTACTACCAAAGCCATGAAAAAGTTTTCTGAGTAGAAAACAAGAATTCTGTGCTTCATTAAAATAATCTTCTGTGTTTCAAATCAACAGCCGACTACATTTGTTTCGAATTAAACCAATATCGTATGAGTCTCCATTGGTTCCTCCAAAAAATGAACCAGAAACTATGGCCTACTCCTGTAACCAGAAAATGGATAAGTGTATAAACTAATTTACCCAAACATTCTGGGTCTGTCATAGTCTTTCTTTCAGTCCTTCTCAGAGACTTTACAATGTTCCCATATCTCTATTGTCTCTGTCTCTCTTAGACTCACTCGTACCTTTGAATTTTCTCACACTTCACCAAAAACTCCCTTCTCTCAGTGCAAAGGCTGAATCCCTCCTGTGCTGGGAATTTACTTTGTCCTACATCACTATTACCTTACAGACACTCTGCTCCTTCCCTAAATATTCTCTCTGTGTAATATTTCAATCATCTTTTCTACATAAGAGGTCCACACTACAGACCTTAGTGGACCAAACATTGGAGGCCAGGCTCATGAGAGGAAAAGGACAGAAGCTAAGATTGCCCAGATACTAGCGGCCTTTCGAGGCCAATCGCAGCCCAGGTCCATGGGTACCCAGCTCCCAAGGGCAAAAATTAATCGAAGTACTTCATCCGCCACCAACCTGGGCACTGGGTTAAAGAGTGTCCCAACAAGGATAAGTCTCCCAAATCTGCTTGCAACAAGTGTCAGCAGTTGGGGCATTAGGATGCCCTCTGTCCCAAGAATTCAAGGACCCCTGGGTCAGAGCCAGCCATAGGCTTCCAAATAGTTGCATGGGACTGAAGATATCTCCTCCAGATGGTAGAATATCTTTGTTTGTCTACATCACTGGACTGGAGCCAAGGATACCAATCGATGTAGCAGGTAGGATAATTTCCTTTCTGGTTACCAGCGCCACCTGCTTTGTCATTCCTTCTTTGGCTCCTTCTGCTCTCAAACCTGCACCATTTTGGGAGTCACCAGTAAGCCAATTTTGCATTCCTTTCTAGAGTTCTTGGTCCACACTCACAATTTCTATTTGCCTTTGAATTGGACTCCCTTCACAGAGTCTGCCAGCAATTGACTTGGGAAGTACTTTTTCAGGGATTCCCAGACAGTCCCCACATTTTTGCTTAAGCATTAGCTCATGGTTTACAAGAATTACAACCTGAAGGAAATTCATTTTACAGTAACTACATCATCTCCTTTTCTCTTACCACACTGACTCTATGACCCAAGACTCTTTTAAGATTCCAGAACTCCCTACAGAGGACTCTACTTACACCTGCCAACCAATAGAAGACCTGAAGATTCTCTTCAAGAAGATCTGACAAATTTAGATGAGTTTCATAATTCGTTTGCCTTTTACCTCATCTCTGTTAAAGTTTTACCATAGCTATTCCTATTCAACCTACTCGTTATCAGTTAGCCAACCGAACTGTCTCACTCCTTTAGTTTTCTCAACCCTGGCTCTGCCTTTCTACTCAGAACCAGGAATAGGTAACCCCAACCCCTGTCTTATTGTGGACCACCACTTCTAAACCACCATGTTCGATTTGTTTCTTCCAGGGTCCAGGCAATTCATTTACAAATAGTCCTTCAAGGAAACTATAACCCACTCCAGTCAACAGATCTTATATCATACTGTGGTCCCCTAGATGGGCACCAACAGTTGATGTCCCATGTCTACAGAGAGCAAGTATAAGAGACCCAATCTTCCAGCTTTATCCCTTCTCAGTCTGAAGTAGCCAGAGTGGTCATTGCCCCTAAATACAAAAGATTTGAGTCCCTAACACTTGAGGGGGAAATGTTAGGTAACTAGTCAGATATGAATGACAGGGGGAACAAAGGAATAGGGGCCTAGCCAAGAGTCTCCTAAAGAACACCTACTGGTAGTTTGAGAATCCCTCCTGTATGCCCAGAGATAATAAACAGGAGGGTCGTAATCTTAGCTGGCCTAATCCGGCTGTAGATGCCTGCGCAAAGGTTGTTATACTACTATGTTTATGCCTGGAAGTTCATGAATCTAATTATGACAGGCTGTATTTTGGGTAAGCATGTGTGCACTAAGCAGTTATATAGCAACCAGGTATCAATCAAAATGACCTTACTTTTCAATCACCTAGGAATACCTTTGGAACGACTCATCACAACTCAAAAATAATGCAGACATTCCCACCTCTGGGCCTTTCTTTTTGCCCTCTTGTTGTTGTGGTGGTTGTTATTACAGCGTTCTGTTGCAACTCTCATCACTGGGACCATAGGCCTCCCTGGGTCATGCTTTGTCTTTCTAAAATATATTTATAATCTAACTATTAAATCTCAAAAAAAAGTAATATCATATTCCAGGGGAATGACAGAGACTAGTGCTACCTGTAAGTGAATATTCCCCAACTATTTTTTTTAACTCCTTAACAAACTTCACTCAGAGTCCAGCTACCCAAAGAAGTTCTGGCAGGCCTGGCTTCCTCAAGGCCAGCATCTGGGTCAACAGTCCCTCCACTCTTGCACACAAAGTGTGTAAGTAAGTGGTCCACCCCCCCCAAAATAAGGGTCTTTAGATTAGGGGGAAGGAGGCTGGACAGCTAAGGAAGACTTGACTAACTGATGGCATCCACCCAGAGACCTTTCCCCCAGGTGAGCCTGATGTTTAACGGGAGGAAACATCCTCTGTCTTTGCAAGAACAAGTGGCCCCATCTTCCGCCTGGTCTGACCATGGTCCTCCTCTCATTTGTACCTCCTAATCCCTTTGCCTTTTCTTCCTATCCTCCCAAGCCCCTCCCATCTAGTAGCCCTCAAAATATTCTCTGTATCTATGAGTTTATTACTGCTTTTGTTGTTATCGTTTGTTTTTTAGTTTCCACACATACGTGAAATCATGGGATATTTGTCTTTCCCTATCCTTCCCATTTCATTCAGTGCAATATCCTCTAGGTCCATCAAGGCAGTATCTTTCTCCATCCCTTTCCTTTTAGTCTGTGCGTGTGTTTTAATCTGAAGTGAATCTCTTGTAGGCAGCATATGTAGGGATCCCGTTCTCTTATCCATTTGGCCATTCTATCTTTTGGTTGGAGCACTTCATTCTTTTCCATTTCAGGTACTTATTGATAGGAATGTAGTTATTACCATTTTTTATTTCTGTTTTTGATACATGTTTTTTCTTCTTAAAGAAGTCCCTCCAACATTTTCTATAATACTGACTTGGGAGAAAGGCAGGGAGATACTGGTGGGCAAAACAGGAAGTCTGTGCTTTGATACACGCAGTGAAGGGCCAAGCTTCAGAGGAAAGAAAAGTGAAAGTATTTAGAGCGGATCTTGCAGGAAGCTGAAGACAGTGCCTGCAGCTTTCCCACACTTCCAAAAACTTCTGAGATTCTTAGGACACCTGGGGGTTCATGCTGGAGGGGGCTGCTTCCCCTTGGAGCCAGCCTGTGAGAGGCATACAGAGGAGAGCAGGCATAGGGGACCAGCCCTAGGATCCCCGGGAGCTGAGAAACTACCATGTATTTGCTTCTCTACCGGCCTCTGTACTTTTCGCACTTCTATATTTCGGGGGGTGATGACAATGTTCTAAAACTTGATTGTGATGATGGGGATAGTTATACAACTGAATAAATTTACTAGAAACCATCAGACTTTAAAAAACAAGAAATTAAAGAGGAGAAGAGGAGACTCAGATACGTCTATAATTTGTCAGGATAAAATTATTAGTTTAAGAAAATTGAAATAAAGTGAACCAGAACATACACTGAAATCTCGTAGAGAGAGGCAGACCTCCAGGTAGGAAAGTGGCTGGCAGCCGGGCAGGCGGCTGGAGCTTGGAGAGCGTGGGAGTCTGGTCTACGGCTGAGCCAGGGCAAGAGGGGATTCTAGAACAGCTACTCCGGGGAGGTGGGGAATGTCCCTTTATACACACCCCTTTTAAATATTCCTAATATACATTGGCATGTAGGGTCTGTGAGAAGTCCTAACACATAGAAATGTGTTTACCTTATTTTTTTATATTAAATTGATTTAGGTGGCTGGTTAATAACATTATGTAGGTTTCAAGTGTACAATTCAGTAATACATCATCTGTATATTGCATTGTGTGTTCACTACCCAAACTCAAATCTCCTTCCGTCACCATATATTTGACCCTCCTTTACCTTTATCTACCTTCCTCCTCCTCCCTTTCCTTCTGGTAACCACTAAACTGTTGTCTTTGTCTATTATTTACATCAAAAATTCTCAAAAGTATTTGACCCCTAGATTTCCCCTACAAGGACACCAATAAACCCCCCAGAAAAGAGATGGGGAACATGGTTCTAGGGACTAAGAAGACTTCCATGCTTCCTATAGAGGCACCAGTATGGCGTACCCCATCCAAGTGTATACCAGAGCAACAGGCCCGGCCTGGCAGGTCACTATGGTGGGTAATGACAGGGATGTGGAAGCTACAGCAGGTCGAAGGTAAGGGGGATTAAGACTGTTTTACACAACTGCCACCCTTTACCTGAAGCCCTTTGCTTAATCTGGAAAACCCCTGCATGAACATCCCCAAAACCTGGGTACAAGAACTTCCTTCTTTAGACCTGCCAGAGATATACCAGCCACATGCAGGGGGGGCGGGAAAGATAAAAGAAAGACAGGAGTGGAAATAATGTGAGATTAAACAAAAATCATTAAACCAGAACAGGATGTGAATAAGGATAAGAGACACTTCTAAATACCACGTGCTTGAGAATGCAGTAATGGAAAACTTTACCTGTAATTTCACACTCAAGTGACATATGTACTGAGAGTTTATTAAATTATGTGTACTTTTTTAGCTCAATTTGATTGAGTATGTATTTACCTAAAGTGTACATTTTGATGAGTTTTAACAAATATATACAGAACCACAATTAAGATAGAGACCATTTCATCGCCCCTGCAAGTCCTGGTACCTTTCGTGGGTAGTCATCTCTGCAGCCCCAGCGTTGGGCAACCACTGACCTGCTTTCTATCTCTACAGGATTGTTTTGCCCGTATTAAAGTTTTACATCAGTGCCAATATATGTCATGTGCTTTTTGATGTATGTCTTCCTTTGCTTATCAAAATGTTTTTGAGATTCATTCCAGTTACTGAAAGCCAGTAATTTATTTCTCTTCAGTAGGTGAGCTGGCTGCCTCTTGTTTATCCTGTCTGATCGCCATAATCTCACCCATGTAATCAATCATCGTGATGTTGTACGGTGTGTCCAGGTGATCTGGATCTCTTTGAAGTATATTATGTCAAAGGATAAGTGAGTTATTGTTACCTCAAGAGAAAACTGTAAATAAATATTCCTATCTATCACATGAGAACGAAAATAGTTTCTGATCTTCCTTTCTAATCAGAATGAGAAAAATACATTTGACAAATCAATGGCCACACACCAGGCACCCGAGGCCACTGGGGTGACCTGGGCAGGGAACCTAACTGCCCAGACTGCCTATCTTCTTATCCCAGTTTTCTAGTATTTGCATAAATTCTGTGCGCTACCTAATATACTTCCAAGAGATTGATTTTCTCCAAATCAGCCAGAGTCAATTTGGTTACTCGTACCCCCAAATCCCAACTGATTAAAAAATTGGTACCAGAGAAGGAATTGTACATGATAGATCTTCATGGGAACGTGATTAATCTGAGATTGGTTATCTGACTTAATTGGACTTAAAAATAATAAACATCTCATTAGTGTTCCAAGATGGGATGTGGCTGGACTTTGGCAAGATTAGCTTATAGCACCGGGTTATGACCAGGACTGTACAGTTCACTCCCCAATTCCAAGTGTCAGATCTCAGCTCACTTAGCAAAGTGGAGAGAAAGCATTGATTTTCCTTTAGCTATTTATTACCTACTTGACCTAAATCTAGGTGGGAGAAAAGAAGGAGAAGGCAGTTTAGAATCTTCTCTCCCCATGGGTCATATGGAACAAAAAGGTAACTCTGCACTTGCGTGAGGAACCAAGGACTGTCACTGACAGTCTTGGGCCGGGCACCCTTCACCCAGAGAGGCTGATTCTGTAGGGAATGTAGAGGAAAAACAAGGCAAGGGAAATAGAACCTAAAATTTCAGCTCATTGTTATTTGGGCTTATGCATGATGTTGCAAAGTAGGACTTTCTCATAGACTTGAACAGAATACCTCTTCAGTCCCAGTTTTACCATTGGTCAGCTGAGGAACCCTGAAGACCTTATGCTTATAAGCAAAAGAAACGGGCACATTTATTTCAGTGCTCAGTACAGTGGCTCTTCTTGAGATATCAGCCAGTAGTTGAAGCTCAGTTTTTTTCCCCCCTAATGACTCTGGCTACATTTGTAAAGTGCCCACATATTCAAGAAAATTTGGAATGGCACATCGGGCTTCTCTGCCCAAACTTGGTACTTCCCTCTGATTGCAGGAGTTGGGAGATTTCTCTCCGTAAACGGGCTGTTTTCCAGAATTTCGAAGAACATCTTCCCCACTTTACAATGCTTAGCATATGAGCTCTCCCGATCCTGTGTCCAAACACTGAGCCTTCCTCATCCAGTCCAGGCTCACTACTGTGCCCACTAGCCCCTGGGCCTGGGAGAAGACCAGAAATCTTTGGCTTTCCCCGTCCCTTTTCACTCCACCTCAGCAAGGAGAAGGGGCAAATATGAAGTTCACTTCCTCTCCATGTAACTCTGCCACCTCACCTCAAAACAGCTTTGATTCCTTTGAGTTAATGAATTAGACGTTCTGTCCTTCTGTCTTTGCAAGAACAAGTGGCCCCATCTTCCGCCTGGGTCTGACCATGCTCCTCCTCCCTGCGGCTGAGGACCGCCTTTAGGGTTGGGAGGTGGGACAATAGTGTGTCAATGCACCCACATCACGCCGCCCGGCAATTTCCCTTTTCTTTTGCCCTTTGGGTGCAGTACCCGAAGTGTCGATCGAAGGGCAGACGTTCTTGTCAGAGCTCCAGAAAGCAGAGAGGCAGAGTAAGTCTGATCAGGCGTGATCGTAGCCCAGCTCCTGGGCCAGCAGCAGAAGATGGCAGGTGGAGGCAGAGAGCTCAACCACAGGTCAGTTGTAGCCTCCTGCCTTGTCCTTCATGTCTGGTAAGGTCGGCATCTTCTTTTGTTCTCTCTGTCGACTGAGCCTCACCCCCACGGGTATACAATAGAATTCGATTACAGATAAATACACGGTGAGCAAATCAGGTTTTTAAACTTACAGTGGATGAGCCATTGGGGAAATTGAAGGCCACCTCATTTCTTTGCAACTGCCATGCAGATGGGCTGCTGGTGGTGAAACTCCCGGCCCCTCTGAGGCCTCGTCGCAGGCTCGAATGATTCCTCATGCTCTCTGAACCCTCTCTTCTCCCCTACACTTCCTCTATCCCCACCCCAAAGACACCTCTGTCTAGAAAAGGTCTTTTTAGAAAAATTAACATGCAAATCAAATGCCTGACTACCTCGTCGATTTTTTTTCAAGTTAATGGTTCATTTGGGAACTGATTCTCTCAGAACCCATCTCTTTGGGTCTGAGCGGGAGAGTTAGCTCAGTGCCTCTGAAGACTTGACAGGAAGAAGTGAAAATAGATGGGGCCCTACGCGGGCAAATTCAGTCAAGTGGGAAGTGTTATTTTTTAAATTCTGAGGTGGAATGCACATCTGATTAAGAAGGATGCAAATTATCTTTTACAAACGCAAGACAAATATGTCTATAATTCTTGTCGGTAAAAATTAAAGCACTGTATAATTGTATGGGACGTCTTCTAACCCTAGACTCTGAGCTGGGGCTTTTTCTGGCCATGGCCGGGCCCCAAGATGGCAGCGGCATTGGTGCCAGCAGTAGTGAGCTCGGTGAGTCATCTGTGCCCATCACATCCCTCCTGGGGGCAGAGAGCACATCCTGACTACCGCTACTCCACCCGCTGCCCTGAGATGGAAAGATGAGTGAGTGGAGTTTGAAGTCCAGTCAGCCTTCAGCCTTCAGGCAGGAAAAGAAAGGCACTGAGAAGTGTGAGTGCGGGTGATGCTGGCCTCGTGGGATGAGTGAGGAGGTGTGGCCTCTGCTGCCATTTTCTGGAAGAGATGGCCGTTGAACTGGTTTAGTGGAATTCACTAGTGATACCACCCGGGTCTGGTGCTTTTTTGGGGGGGAGGGTATTAAATATTGATTCAATTCCTTGGATAGATATAGGCCTATTCAGATGACCTATCCTTCCTTGTGTGAGTTTTGGTAGTTGGTGTCTTTTAAGGAATTTGTCCATTTCATCTTTTATCCAATTTGTAGGGTTAGAGTTGTCCGTACTATTATTTCTTTATTATTCTTTTAATGTCCTTGGGATGAATAGTGATGTCTCCTCTTTTGTTTTTGATATCAATAATTTCTGTCTTCTCATTTTTTTCTTTGTTAGCCTGGCTAGAGGTTTGTCAAATTTATCAATTTTTTTTTTTTAATTCAGCTTTTGGTTTCATTGAATTCTACTCTAATTTTTATCATTTCTTTTCTTCTGTTTGCATTAGGCTTATTTTTTCCCTTAGTTTCCTTAGATTATTAATTAGATCTTTCTTCTTTACTACTATGTACATTTTAATGCTATACATTTTCCTCTAAGCACTACTTTTGCTGCATCCATACACTTTGATAAGCTGTGCTTTCATTTGGTTCAAAATATTTTTAACTTTCTCCTGAATTTTTTATTTTTATTCTTAACCTGGTTGTTTAAAAATATTTATATATTAGTTCTTTTAAGTAACTATAATAGACCAATTACAGAAATCATATATTTTTATGAAAATTATATTTTCCAAATAAAATTAGTGAGAAAAATAGCAACATTTTACATATTTGCTAATCTTTTAAAATTTTTTTCCGACTTTATTATTGATATAATACACATTTAGTTGCTCATACTTATGTTGTACAATTCAATGAGTTTTCATTTTCAATTATAGTTGGCATACAATAATATACCAGTTTCAGTTGTGCAACCTAGTAATCGGAGATCCACATACTCACAAAAGGGTGACACCATTAAATCTGGTACCTCTCTTCCCCCTCACATATTTATTACGTTATTAATCATCTTCCCCATGCTACATTCTACATCTCCATGTCTATTCTGCAACTACCCATTTGTACCTCTTAATCCCTTTGCCTTTTCTTCTCATCTTTCCAACCCCCTCCCATCAAGTAGCCCTCAAAATATTCTCCGTATCTATGAGTTTATTACTGCTTTTGTTGTTGTTATTGTTTATTTGTTCTTTAGTTTCCACACATACGTGAAATCATGCGATATTTGTCTTTCTCTATCCTTCCCATTTCATTCGGTGCAATATCCTCTAGGTCCATCAAGGCAGTATCTTTCTCCATCCGTTTCCTTTTAGTCTGTGTGTGTGTTTTAATCTGAAGTGAGTCTCTTGTAGGCAGCATATGTAGGGGTCCCGTTCACTTATCCATTTGGCCATTCTATCTTTTGGTTGGAGCACTTAATTGTTTTCCATTTGAGGTACTAATTGATAGGAATGTAGTTATTACCATTTTTTATTCCTGTTTTTGATAAATGGTTTTTTTTTTCTTAAAGAGGTCCCTCCAACATTTTCTGTAATACTGGTGTGGTGTTGATAAATTCCCTGAGCTTATTTTTGTCTGGGAAGCTCTTTATCTGTCCTTTGACTCTAAATGATAGCTTGCAGGATAAAGTATTCTTTGTTATAGATCCTGGGTTTTCATCACGTCCAATAATTTGTGCCAAGCCCTTCTGTTCTGCATGATTTCTTTTGAAAAATCAGCTGCCAGTCTTGTGGGTGCTCCCTTGTAGGTAATTAAGTGCTTTTGTCTTGCCGCTTTTAAGATTTTCTCTTTGTATTTAACGTTTGGCATTTTAATTATGATGTGTCTCGATGTGGGCCTCATTGGGTTTCTGCTTTTTGGGGACCCTCTGAATTTCCTGGGAGTTTTATATCTATTTAGTGATGGAAGTTTTCCATCACTATTTCTTCAAATAGCTCTCCAATGTCCTGTTTTCCTTCAGGTACCACTACAACATGGATATTTTTACCTTTAATAATGTCCCATAGGCTCCTAAAATTATTATTATAGACTTGACTTCTTTTTTATTGCCATTCTAATTGAGTGTCTTTGGCTTCTTCATCTTATATATCAGTGGTTTGATCCTCTTTTTTTATCCACTCTGTTCTTTTCCATCTAAAATCTCTTCATCTCAGATAATGTGTTCTCCATTTCTGACTGGCTGCCTTTTATGATTTCAATTTCCTTTTTTATGTTTTTTTTAACCTCCTGCTTAAAGTTCTCACTGAATTCATCTATACTTCCCCTAAGTTCATTGAGCATCTTCATAATCAGTGTTTTGAACTCTGCATCTGTTACATTGCTTGACTCCATTATTTCTGGATCTCTGTTCTGTTCTCTCATATGGTTTCTGCTTCTTTGTCTTCCTATTTTGGCTGTCTTTTTGTGTATGTTTCTATGTACTAAGCAAAGCTCCTACGTCTCCCAGTTTTACAGTGTGGTTTTGTGTAGTAGGTGTCCATTGGCACAGTCCTGAGAGGGGTTCGGCTGTAGGCCAAATTTAGCCCCAGCCTGTGACCCTCTGGGGCTTCCTGTTAAGATCCAGCAAGCAATCCACAGATGCTGTGCTTATAGTTCCCTCAAGAGGCCATGCCAGAAACCGCAGTCAGCTGCCACCAGTGTAAGTCTAGGTACTGCTCAGCAAGGAGCACCTGAGTCACTGAGGATACACCTGGATGTGGCTTGGGTGGGGCGGTGAGTTCAGAGGGGTAGAGTTTCAGGGAATCCTCTGGGTGGAGCGATCTCTGCTATCCAATTTGATTACTTCTCATCTATAGTAGCTCTGTGTCCATGCACTGGGAGCAGAGAAGGCTCAGCAGAGAACAATTGATACCACTGGTACTTCTGTACAGAGCGAGTCTCATCTCGACCCTCACTTTAAAACTCAGTGTCTGCCTGTAAGTCCCTGGTACTCTCCACGCAGCCAAACCAGTGCTGATGCTCAGAGCAAGCAAGTCCGTCACTGCAAATGTCCACTCACAGATATGGCTCATTTAAGAGGTATCCGCAGCTGCCGCCTGCCACTGCTGTGGCCTCTGCCTACTCAGCCGCTAGGGATGGGCAGTCCCGAGTCCTCGCCTCATCTGACCCCTTACCTTTTCAGAGTGATTTCTTATTTCTCTCCCTAGTTGTAGGGCTTGTTCACCTAGATCCCAGGTGATTTTCCTTGCTGTTTGCTCCTTGTTTCTGTCACAACTTTGATTTGGGCACCAGAGGGATGAACAGAGCCTACGTCATCTACGCCATTTTTTCTCTCCTCTATTGTCTTCAGTGATGTTAGCCTTCGCTAGATGGGCACAGTCCACCAGTACGTCCTTTGGAATGTCTCCTGTCTTCTCTCCCTTATGTAATTGAAGTTATACATGAGCCGAAGAGAGTTTGTCCACATGAACCAGATATCTTCAGGCCAGCTGTACTTTATCAGATCCTCATTTTCCTATTTATCCTCTCCCGAGTCAACAGTGTGAGCAGATGAGTTAACAGTGCTGCTGGTGAAGTAGGACACCAAGCCCCCGGCGGCTGCACGGTGACACCACCACACAGCAATAGAGCTCAACTTGCGAAGCTCAGGCTCTCTCCCGAACTTTTTGATCTTAGGAGTGTGCAATTTAATCTTCAAGTATTTGGGGATTTTCTGGCTATTTTTGTGTTCTTTCTGCATTAATTTCATTTCATCTGAGAACATATCTTTTTATGATTTGAATTCTTTTGAACTTGGTAGGCTGGAATGTGGTATATTTTGATAACTATTCCATGTGAATCAAGGGGTACATGTATTTTTTGTTGTCGAATAAAATATTCTATAAATGTCAATTAGATCAAATAGATTGCTGGTGCTATTCAGGTCAACCATATACTTACCAATACTTTGGCTGATTGATCTATCCATTACTAAAAGATGGGATCGAAATTGTCAAACAAACTCAAAAAGAGCCTAGAGGATTTGGCTAGGCATAAATGATAAAGATTTATTTGAGGGTCTTGGAGTCTGCAAGCTTGGAACACAGGTAACATGCAGGGGTGTTTCAGAGAAGAAGAAAAATAAAAAGTTTTTAGAGCAAAGACTACGTTCTTGAGAATGATCAGTCCTGCATTCTCACCCTAGGATTGGTCCAGGACAATTATCAGTCAGACATCAGGTAGTCTGGATGATGGACACCAGGTGGTCTAGAAGATGAGCACCAGGAGGTCTGGTCATATCCAGCGGTCTGGATAATGAATGTCAGGTGACTGTTTATGCAAGTGCTTTAGGGGGGTAATCAGGTGCTCTGGATACTGAGTCCTTCAGGGAGTAATTGAAGGGGGATCTGGAGGTTCAGATGTTTCTCTTGGCATTGACGCAGGACTGGAAAGTTCAAAAAAGTTTAAGATTCAGGCTAGTTAGAACAAGAATGGAGCCTTTCGTCACGCTTCAACCTTCATGATGGTAATAATTTTAGCAGCTTGTTTAAAATGACAGCATTTTATGTATTCCCTAGCTTTACTCTCCTCAAAGTCTTCAACAACAGTAGCGAATTTGTCTATTTCTCTTTTAATTTCCATCAATATTTGTTTTATGTACTTTGATGCTGCTTTGTTAATTGCATACACATTAAATATTGTCACGTCTTCTTTGAGAAATTCATCCCTGTATCATTATATAATGCCCTTTTAATCCCCGAACAGTTTTCTTTGTCCTGAAGCCTGCTTTGTCTGAACTTAATATAGCTACTCAGCTCTCCTTTGATGTTGGTGTGGTATATCTTTGCTCATCCCTCACTTTAACCTCTCTGTTTTAATATTTAAAGTGGCTTGCTTATAGACAGCATATAGTTGGACTTTTTCCCCCCCTCTGTCAATCTGTCTTTTAATCAATGTATTTAGACCATTTTCATTTGAAGTGATTATTCATTTAATTAGATTAATATCTATAATTTAAAATTGTTTTCTGTTCATTGCACTTGTCTTTATTTCTATTTTCTTTCTTTTTTCTATATATTTAAGCTTTTAATTAAGCATTTTACAAATCCATTTTTTCATCTTTCTTAGCATATCAATTATACTTCACTTAAAATATTCTTATTGGTTTTCTTGGAGTTTGCAACAACTCTTTACAAATAGTCATATTTATTCTAAATTACAGTGTATTCCTTCATGGTTACTGTCTACATCTTATAAGAGAATGTCACAAATTCCTCTCTCCTATCCTCTCTAACACTCCTATCAGTCTTTTTACTCATTTGTTTGACATAGTTGCTATTATCCCTTTAAACAAATGGCTATCTCTTAGATAAATTTGAATAGGAAACATTATTTTACCTTCATTATTCCCTCTCTGATGTTCTTCCTTTCTTTATGTAGATCTGAGTTTCTAACCCATATTATTTTTATTCTTCTGTAGAACACTTTAAAAAAAACATTTATTTCCAGGTAATTCTTCTGGCAAGGAATTCCCTTCATTTTTGTTTGAGAAAATATTTATCCTTCATGTCAAAGGTTAATTTGAAAGGATATGAAAATCTAGGTTGGTGCTTTTTTCATCACTTTATCTATTTCTCTTCATTTTACTTACATAGTTTCTGATAAGATATATGATTTAATTTTATTCTTATTCTTCCACAGAATAAGCTTTTTTCTCCTCCTGCTTCTGGGTTCTTCAAACATCTCTTTGTCTTTGTTTCTTTTTGCAGTTTGAATATGAAATGATGTGGTATAGATTACTTGGTATTTATCCAGTTTGGTGTTTCCTGAGGTTCCTGAATCAGTGGTTTGTTGTCTGTTAGTAATTTGGATAAGTTTTTTGTCAATTACTACTTCAACTATTTGTTCTTTTTTCTCTTTCTTTTCCTTTTGGTATTCCACTTGCACACCTATAACAGTTTTTGAGATTGTTGCAGCATTCTTAGATGGTGTGTTTTGTTGTGGGTTTATTTTCTCCTTGTAACTTTTTCTCTTTGCATTTTAATTGGTGAAGTTTCTATTGACTTATCTTCAATTCACTGATTTTTTCTTCAGTCATGTCTAATCTACTGATGAGCTTATCAAAGGCATTCTTCATTTCTAAGGCAGTGTTTTTGATCCGTAGCCTTTTCTTTTTTATTATTTTCTTGTCTTTGCATATTTTTGTTTACTTACCTATCTGTTCTTGCATGTTGTCTGGTTTTTCCAGTAGAACCTTTAATGTAGTAATTAGCCATAGTTATTTTAAATTCTTGTGTGATAATTCAAAAACTGGCATATCTGAGTTTGTTTTTGATGATTATTTTGTCTCTTCAGACCTTGTTTTTTCCTTGTCTTTTGACATACTTTGTAAAGTTTTTGAAACCCAGATGTAATATATCAGGTAATAGGAACTGAGACAAATAAGTGATTAATGTGAGGTTTTTTGTTAATTTGGCTAGGAGATGGGCCGGGTTTAACGTGTGTTCTGTCCGTGGCAGAGGCTTTGACATTTTTTTTAGGGGTGAGTCTCTCTTCTTTTCAATGAATTTCCTTAAGAACCCTTTCTTAAATAGAGCCTTACTACAGAATTTTCAGTTTAAGGCAGTATTTGCTGGAGCTCTGTTCTTAGAGTAGTAAGGTGTTGGGGAAGGAAAGCATTCTATAATCTTATTATTAAATCTCAATCTTTTGGTGGAACTGTACCTTTTAGAATGGTTTCCTAGCTATGTTCTCTCTCCCTACCTTATCTGGATAAGATTGAAAGGCTAGAAGTGTCCAAATTTTGGTAATTCTCCTTCTCTTAGGTCAGATAAGTGTTGGGTAATATATTTTCCTTTGTAGAGTATATCTTTGTTTGGAGAATGCTCTGGTTGTTTCGAAAGGTATTGTTTTCCCCATCTCCTGCCAGAAACACAATGGTAGTTTCTTGGCTTTTCATGAGTACTTGGTGGGGATTGTGGAGATAAAAGGCCACCCTGAGGCTGAAGTCCCAGGAGTTTTTTCCTCTCATGCAAGTGAACATTCAGTCTCCAGAAATTCATCAATCTTACCATTTAACAGTTTCTACCTGTTTATATAGTCCAATGGCTTCTGCTTCAGGTAACAGACCTTATCTGTGATTTGCCTGTCAACACAGATTTTGGGGTGCAGTTTGCCCTGTGACCTCAGTTTTCTTCCAGGTACATAAAAAGTCATTGATTTTCAGTTTGTTTGGCCTTTTTTTTTTTTTGGTAAAGATGGGAGAAGCGGTGACATCCAAGGTCTTTACGTGTCAGAGCTAAAACCAAATGTCTAGTGATTTTTTTAATATCTTCATAATTTTCTTAAAAAAAGATCACTTTTTGTTTGAAAATTTGATCTTATTGTAATATTCTCTTATCGCCAGAACTTGTAACCTTTTAGACAGCTCTTTATTACTATTTATTTAGTTTAATTTGAGACCAAATACTTGGTATGTTCTTGTGTGTTTAAGAACAATGGTTATTAATAAATATGAATTGATAATTTATAGGACTTATATCTTATAAACAATTATTTTATTGTTTTATACTTTAGGAGTTAAAGAGTAAAGGAAAACTTTTCATTGTTTACTTTTTAAATTTAACATTGAACACCGTGTGATTGAAACAGAGTGCACGCGCAAAATGTTTCTGAGCCCTTCCACAACCATATTGCCTTTACACATGAATAAGGGTTGTACATCTTTAGTCATTTAATTTTACCACTGATTTTATAGACTTTTATGACTATTTTAGACATTTCCTTTAGTGGTTTTTTTTCTAGCCATTTTCTGGAGGAAATTCCCTCCCCTTTGAAGAAATTTAGCAATTATTTTGTTTTCCGGGCCTGCTGTCTTATTTTCTGGTATTTTTTTTTTGTGACATCCTGGACATAATATCTTCTTCTAGCCGTATGATGACATTTTAAAAATAATTTTTTTTATTTCTAATTTTAGTTGTCACACAATATTATATTAGATTTAAATGTACAACGTTAGACATTTATATATGTTATACAATGATCACTCCAATAAATTTATCTGTCTGACATCACACAGTTATTATATTATTGACTGTATTTTTTGTGCTATATATTATACCCCCATGACTATTTTGTCATTACCAATTTGTACGTCTTAATCCCATTCTTTTTCCACCCCTACCCCCTTCCGACTGGCAGCCGTCAAAATGTTCTTTGTACATACGAGTTTGTTTCTTTAATTTTTGTTTGTTCATTTGTTTGTTTTTATATTCCACATGTAAGTGAAATCATATGGCATTTGTCCTTCTCTGTCCAACTTATTTTACTCAGCAGACTACTCCCTAGGTCCATCCTTGTTGTTGCAGATGGCAAGATTTCATTCTTTTTTATGGCTGAGTAATACCCAATTTTACATATGTACCACCTCTTCATTATATATTCACCCATTGATGGACACTGAGGTTGACTCCATATCTCGGCTATTGTAAATAATACTGGATTGAAGGTATGCATTCTCACGTCCCTTTAAAGTAGTGTCTGGGTTTTTTCAAATAAACACTCAGAAGTGAAATGACTAGGTTTTCTTTGTCTCTTGTCATAGCCATTGTTTTAAGCATATTTTGTCTGGTATAGGTATTGCTACCATAGCTTTTTTGTTGTTTCCATTTACATGAAATATTTCTATCCTTTTACTTTTAGTCTGTTTGTGTCTTGATCTGAAGGGAGTCTCTTATAGGCAGCATATCTCCTATCTTTTGACTGGAGCATTTAATTCATTCACTTTTAAAGTATTTGTTGCTAGATATGTAGTTATTGCTATTGATTATTCATATATTAATCTTTTCTTCTTCTTAAATAGCTTCCTCTAACACATCTCGTAATACTGGTTTGGCGGTGACAAACTTCTTTAGCATTTTTTTTTTTTTTGGTCTGAGAAGCTCTTTAATCTGTCCTTCACTTCTAAATAATAGCTTTGCTAGGTAGAGTAACATTGTTTATAGCTCCTTGCTTTTCATCACTTTGAATATTTTTTGCCATTTCTCTGGCCTGTAAAGTTTCTGTTGAGACATCAGCTGACAGTCTCATGGAGCTCTCTCGTAGGTAACTAACTGATTTTATCTTGCTGCTTTTTAGATTCTCTCCTTGTCAATAGACTTGACATTTTAATTCTGATATGTCTTGGCATGGGCCTCTTTGGGTTAATCTTGTCTGGAACTCTCTCCTGTGCTTCCTCGGCTTTTAAGTCCATTTTCTTTGCCAGGTTAGGGATATTTACAGTCATTATTTCTTGAAATAAAGTTTCAATTTCTTACTCTCTTCTTCTGATACCCCTCTGATGCAAATTTTGGTATGCTTCATGTTGTCACAGAAGCCCCTTAAACTATCCTCATTTTTTGCATTCAATTTTTCTTACTGTTGTTCTGATTGAGGGTTTTCTGATACCTTATCTTCTAAATCTCTGATTTGTTTCTCTGCTTATTTAATCTACTGTCGATTCCCTCTAAAGTATTCTTCATTTCAGTTATTGTAGTCTTCATTTCTGAGGTTTTTTTTTATGTTTTCTCTCTCCATTTTTATGTTTTTAAGATTTCTTTGTTGCAGTTCTCATTGAGTTCATTTACTCTTCCCCTAAGTTTATTGAGTATTTTATAAACAGTGTTTTGAACTCTGCATCTGGCAGATTGCTTGTCTCCATTTCGTTTAGTTCTTTTTCTGGAACTTTGTTCTAGTCTTTCGTTTCAGACATGTTTCTTTGTCTCTCCATTTGGCTTCCTCCCTTTGTTTTTTCTATGTATTAGGTATGACTCCTATGTCTCCTTCTCTTTGTAGGGTGCCCTATGTAGTAGGTGTCCTGTGGGAAGCAGTAGCACAATCTGTTGTAGTTACCTGAGCCAAGTGCTCCAAGTGTGTCCCTTTTATGGGTTTCGTTTACCATCCTTGGTTGCTATTTGCACGTGGCTTAGAAGGTGGCCCTCAGGCTAATTGGTGGTGATGACTGGCCGATGAGGGGCTAACCCTATAAAACAAAATGACTTATCACAGCTCTGGTTCCTGCTCATTCTGCTCTTTGGGTATGTTGTCCTCAGATGCAGACCCTGTCTGAAGATGGCTACCAGGTGTGGCACTTTCAGGGCCTCCTGGGAGTGGCTCTGTCACAGGCTAAGGGCAGCTGCAGCCTGTGCCCTGCCCAAGGCCACCTGGCGAGTGTCACCAAATAATCTGCAGGTGACCACAACTTGCACTGGTCTTGGAGGTGCCTCAAGAGTACAAGCTGCAAAACGAGGCCAGCCTCTCCTAATGGTGGGCTTGGGGCTGCTCAGAAAGAGGTACGGGGCACTTCGAGACCAGATGCTACTTGTGTGTTTTGTGAATTTGAGAGATTTTAGGAAACTCTGCAGCATGAACCAATACAGGAAATCCATTGGAAACAGCTTGGTTGGGCTTGCATATTAGGAATAATGGGGCATCAGGGAATCATGAGTATAGAACAAATGATGTTAGCCAGGTTGATGGAGACTAAGATATGGCGGCTGCTTATGTCTGTGTACCAGGAGCGGGGAGGGCTCAACCAAGGAATAATGGATGTTGACAGCACTTCTGTCTGGGAGAAAGTTGCCCCTCCAGTTCTCCCTTGAAGTCATATAGTTCAACCTCCTTGTATGTCTCTGTTGCCTTTGAAGTCACTGGAGCTCTGAGCAAGTTAGTAAGTTTGTGTGCAGGCCCTTTAAGAGGAGTGTCTGTGGCTCCAGCTGTCCTCTGTCTCACTCAGCCACAATCTCCACTGGTTTTCACAGCCAGAATTTGTGGGGACTTCTCTTTCCAATGCTGGAGCCCTGGGCTGGGAGCCTGGTGTGGGGATGGGAGCTCTCACTCCCTAGAAAGGATCCCTGCAGCCAAGTAATCCCTCTCGATTCTCAAGCACCATAGCTGAGTGTGGGACCAGCCTGTTCTGTGTCTCTGTCCTCAGTCTCGAGGTGTTCTCTTCTGTATGTCCCCAGTTGTAGAATGTCTGTTCAGCTAGACTTCAAGAGATTTTTAATTTATGGTTGTTTTGCAGTTTAGCTGTGATTTTGATGCAGTTGTGGGAGGAGGTGAGCACAGTGTTTATCTTCTTCACCATCTTGACCAAAAGCTGACAATACTTGTTTTTCAGAAACTCTCTTCTGTTCCTTAGAATATTTCTGTTAATGCTGGTGTGATTTTTTTTTCTTTGCTCATCTTGTTTCTGCTCCTTTATGTAGTGGGTATCCACAGTTGCCTGTGGCCTGTTGTCATTTGTTTATATTTAAGGGTGAAGCACTAAAAAGCTCATGCGGAACTCCATTTAATGAAGTGTGCTGGTACCTTGTGGGCTTTGCTGGGAGAATCCAAAATTTATGAATTGAAGACCTTTTTTTATTAATCCTTTTTATTTTTCTTAAGAGGAACCTTTTAGTGTCCTGGCTGGTTGCAGGTGTTCTGTGTGGCACAGTCAGTGGGAAGTAGGAGCAGATTGTTGTGTAGTTTGCCTCTTGAACGACCCCTCTCTTTTTGGCCTTGAATCTTTCACCGAACATTCATTACTTCTCCAGGGTCTGACAGAGTTTCAGGTGAAAGTCTTTTTATAGTAGTAGTTTTGATTAGCACTTGCTGAAAATTTTCAGTACTAAGTACAAATCTTTCTTAAGTTCAGTATTTTCTTCTATTACACCTTTGACTATTATATAAATAAAGAAATTCCCCTTATTCTGGTTACCCCACAAGAACACTTTGGCTCTATTTTCCACACATTGGCTCTCCAGTGACTGTGTTTTACTTTAAAAATGTTCCTGCCACCACAAGCCTCTTGGAAACTCAGTGTGTTTGACACTGTGGTTTTGTTTCTCAGGATGTTCAATGGAGACCTGAACCCAGAGGAGCAGAACCCAGAAGGGCAGTTTAACTATGAGTCCATTTTCAGGCTCTTCAAAGAAAGTAAGGTAGAGATTGCAAGTGCAATAACAAACATATTCCCTATCCTTATGGGCCTCCGAGACCGTGGCTTCATTTCTGAACAATCCTATCAAGTAAGTGAGCAGAATTTCCTCATGATAAATAACTACTCTTTACATTATTATAAACATCAGGATGCAGTGAACAAGCAAAGCTCCTCGCATGAGTGGAGCATTTCACCATCCTATAAGTTAGGAGGTGACAGGAGAAGCAGCATCACAGAAAGAATTTCTTCTCTGTAATAAATGTTGGTGTTGGGGCATGGGGATGGAGATGTGGAAAGACTGGAAATGGGGATCATCCACAGATGCAGAGCATCTTAGGTATATTTACATATTATAACACTGATAACTAGAATTAGCACAAATATGTGAATTAATAACGTTCATTATATGCCCTCTTATTTTACGTACTTGAACTGAGATTATTGAAACTGACAGGGAAGTTGTGTTACAATAGGATCAATTTGAAAGCAGGTGCGTGCTGCTCTCTCTCCAAATTGTTTCTTGTTCTTTAGACATGTCTAGAGCCTTAGAATGCAGGTAAAGATTAGTGGCAGGTTTTCCTTGGGATACTGAGGACAAGACTTCTCTTTCTCTTCGTGAATATTCTTTGCCCTTTGGCAAGGTTCACAGCAGGGGAGAGTGGTTGTCTGATTTCCTGGAGACTTTGGGCTAGGTCAATATGGGGCGGAGGGCAGTGATTACTGCCCGGTCGCCAAAATGGCCCCCCATTAGCAGTCAGGGCCACTCCTGAAGCATCCTGGCCAGGCTCTTCAAGCACCCACATTCAACGTTTATTCTTCAAAATTGCTCTGTCATGTGTACGTCAATGTCAGAGTTGAGTTTACAAAATGATAGTCTCTTTTTTTCAGGGAGAGTATTTAAAAAGTCATTTAAACATATGTAACATTCTAACATTTTACAAGAGGACAAATGGTCTATTTATGATCTGAGTCTTCTATAACCCATAAATGTCTATCCTCAAAATTGTCCATTCATTATTTTTCAGCATTTTCTTGAAGCTTGTAGAAATCTGGTCCCAGTGGAGAGAGTGATGTATAATGTTCTCAGTGAAATCGAGAAGACATTTGACAAGACATTTCTGAAAGCATTGTTCAGCAGAGTTAACCTGAATGCCTATCCTGGATTACGTGAGATTTACAGAGACTTCCAAAATGGTAATTATAGCTTTCAGTGACATTTGGGGAATAAATGCATTTTATTCATGATTTGTTCATTTTTTTATTGACAAGTATTTTATTGAGTGACTACAATGTAGCAAACATAATACAGTGTTGAAGAAATCACACATGACTGTGTCCTCATGGAGCTGACACATTGTGGGGGAGACGAACATTAACCAATTAATCTCACAAATGATTCCTCAAGCAGGAGCAGAATTCTGTGCAAAGAAACATAGGATTTTAGTCTCCACTTTTTTGGGGGAGAAATGAATTATACTCTTTCGTAGGAAAGGAGGAAGCCCTCTCTGATACTTGAAGACATATTCAAAGATGAAAAGTTATTTTTTGTATTAGATCATTTGTCATTTAATGCCATCTGTCCCAAACCACTTTACCAAACAAACAGTGGAAAAGTCACAAGAGAAGATCAACATATCCTATGCAATCGGGAGCGGAAGCATGTGAAAGCTTTAAAGTGTGAAAGAAACTGTGGTTTTAAAGAATTCTGTGGCTAAAAATATAGACCTTTGGAGGGAGTGCTTGAAAGTCAATTTCACAGAGAGGAGTTGGACGAGATATCTGAGGGTTTAACATAATGTGCCAAGGAATTTCAAGTTTATTATTTGGTAAATAAAGATGCGATAAAGGGTTTTTATAAAAGTAAAATAATTCTTTAAAAAAAAAATAGAATGTTGATATGTGAAAACCATGTCATGATTATAGTGAGTTATTTCATTTTCATACTATAATATACCTGAGTCAGAGAAAGAAATAACAGAAATCAAATACTCGGTTAGGGTCTCTGATCCTTTCAATAGAATTTTGGGATACCCCTAACTGAGTCTGGCAGCCACGACACACATTTTGTTGAGGGAACTTCCCATGCTGGGATGATGTACACCTCATGCTCACTACTACTACCAGTGGACTGCACTGCCCAGCACCTGGCCCAATGCAACTGCCTACCTGCCCCCATGGGAGGTTGGAACAGGAACCTCTGAGACCACAGTGTCCATGAGTGCTGCAGGTCAGTGGAACATCCCATCATATTGAAACACTTGTTCTAGCCTGCTACTCTCCCCACCTCCTGCCCCCCATTCGCATTATGTTCTCTGGACCACTGACACTCACAGCATTTATCTGCTTAGTCCTCCTCCAATCTTTGTCTGTACATGAAGTCACTGTGTCCTGGGTATGACAAATGTAATTGTTTTTTGTGATAGGTCCTTTCTACCTTCACTCCCACCCTCCTGCCCTTCCTGTCAGTGGGATTTATACTCAGAAAGCATGCTCCAATCACTTTTCCTGGTCAGCATCTTTTTGAATTTCTTTGGTGTTTTTCCTCATCTCTTGCGAGTCTTGCTTTTCTATTTGCTGAGTCACCTTGAAATGCTGCTCTGAAGTGAGATGCCCTGGACTGGTTTTTACAACTTCTTGTTACCACTTTGTGGGTCCATGGTATAGCTGTGGTGTATTCACTTCCTCTATGTGCCTTCATGATATATTCACTTCTTGTTTGTACCTTTTGGAAAATATTTACTTACTGTTTGTGCCATTTGGAAAGTGTCTTTCCTTTGTTCCCTGGATCCCTCTCACCCATTTCACCCTAGGGAAGTGCTAGTTCTTTAGTGTTATGCTTCTTTCTCTGTAACCATATCTTCTTTAAACCAAAATCCCTTTCCTTCCTTTCTTTTAAATTCTCCATCCTTAAAAGATGTCAGGGTTTCTTTTCTTCTTCTTTTCTTTTTAAAAGTAGGTGGATTTTTTAAATAAACATTATCTTACTTCCAAAGAATTCTCTCTGTTTCGTTTCTATTCCTAGTCACCTGTAGAATTTGCAAAATAAATTCCCCACATATTATTTATTTTAAATTGGCTATTAATGTTCTCTGATCATTTTAAAGGGGGTTCATCATGAGTTACAACTTGTCCGCTGTCCATCCTTTTTAAACCTTGAGAGGTGCATCTCTATGTACAACAGCTATAGGATTCCAGGAGTAACACCAAATCACTGGTCCCAGTGAACGGAGTGGCATATGATATTCTTAGTAAACTGGAGAAAGTATTTTGAGACCCATGGCAGTCCAGGACACCCTGAAAGCTGGAAGATTCTCTCTGAACTATTGGAGTCAAGAATGTGCCTAGATGTGAACTGTGAGATGCAGGTCCTGGTCACTGCTTGAGATCTCTAATTGCCTTTTCTTCCTCTACTCAGTGCTTCCTGAGAACTTCGATTACCCAATTACTGATGATAAAAATAGAAATTACAGCCTCGACTCCCAATTAAGCTGTGAACAAGGTAATTACGACTTGACAGAAACTTGTTTCCTCATGTACTAAGAGGAAAACAATCAGGGACTAAGCTCTTGATTGGAGAGTGTAACCTGGGGGGAAAAAAAGAGAGATGAGGAAGCTAGAGTAGTGGTGTGTTCTACGGATTCCCAGTTAGCCCACCAGATGTAGAATCCAAAAGTATTGCGAGACAGATGTAACAGCTAAGAGGATGGAACACAAACCTAAGGGAGAAATCTCACTAAAACCAGGAGGTAGAAATTAGGGAAGAACTGACTGCAGAAATTGTGAGTTAGAAATTTAGTGGATCTGAGAAGGAGTAAGGGTTTTGTCCTATGTAACAATTCCAAAGAGGAATTCTTTGGGTTGTTCTAAGAGAGAACTATTGTAAATATTACTTGTAATAGAAGAGAAGAAGAGAGTGAGTTGTAATTGTGTGTAGAAGAGAATATGGAAGGTGTGGTGCTGTGTAGAAAAGAAAAGGAATAAGAAGGGGAGAAGAGAATAAAGGGCATTAATAACTTTAACGAAGACAATAATAAAGGGAATTAATCTCTTAACAATGATGATAGCAACACCTAACTTTCACGGACAACTAGGCATAGGTCAGCACTTGATGTGGATCAACTCATTTAATGCCCAAATTGAACTATATGCTATTGCAACCAATAGCCACTGAACCTACTTTTCAATCATCCTTCCATTCATATTATTGCTAATAATTAATCATTAAATTATAATACACAAGGCATTAATACTGAAAAATGTGATCTCTATCAAGTTACTATAAACCAGTTATCCTTTTACAAGTAGCTTCACATTGAATCCTCGTAACGATTCTATCATTAGGGTTCTGTTATTCCCATTTTTCAGGAGATTAAATGGAGGTGTGAGGGAGGGAAGTTACTGATGTGTGCAGGTCACACAACTGAAATTGGCATATATAGGACTCTAAACGTTTTTTTCCATACCAGTTGAAAGCAAAGCCTTCGGACGCCCCACTGCCAGGCTTCAAGTCTTGGCTGTACTACCCGCTTGCTTGGGCAAGTTACTTTTTTTCTGTGTTTCAGTTTCCTCACCAATAAATCTGTATCTATATCTATATCTAAAATAATGTGGTTGTGAGGATGAAGGGACTTAATTTATGTGAAGAACTGACAATAATTCATGGAACGATGTAATTGCTATGTGTTGTAAATTGTCAATGTGTATCTGACTCCAAGAACTAGATATTTAATCAGTGCTCAACGTTTTGAGACTTTTCTCCTCAGATACTGACTAAAGAAACAATTATTTTCCAGGCTAGAATTGCAGTTTGTGAAAAAGCCTTCGATCCCAAGAAAAGGTCTTGATCCTCAGGCCAAATGATCTATGACAAATTTATTTGTTTATTAAATGTCGACTTCTTTTTTCTTGGAAATAACCAATGTAAACAAACCATAAGAAGGTGATCAGCATTGTAGAATGCTGTTAATATCTATCTTTTATTTGGATGTATATCACAGGAATTATATATTTTTAAGTATATGAATGCAGTCATATACAATTTGGATCTATTTTAATAATTATAATTTCTGTATAAAGAAAAAAAGCTAAAAATCTAAAATATGCATTAAAATATACAAAGCATATAAAATATATTTAGAGATTCATCTGCTACTAAGAGTAGGGGGAATTAGAGTGGGTGGTGGGAGGATGAGTAATAATTATCAGAGTAAAGTTCGTTTATCACAAAGAGAAGGGAAGGCAAATTCTTCAACCTTTCTAATGTGATCCAGGTGACACCCTACCTAGAGAAAGAATCCTAGAGCATCTCAGTGATGGACAGCAAATGAGTATTAGAGAAGAAGAGTCATCTCATGATCGAAATAGTACCATAGAAACCCAAGAAATGACAAATGAATGCGCCCAAGAAACTGAACAAGCAGGTAAGGTTGACTGACTCTCCAACATTTGCCTAGATGACTCTGAGTGATGGTAGCCCATACGGCAAGGGGATAAGGCTGTGTAATTTGTTCATAATTCAGAAAGGGTGTCTCAAAGAGCCATGAATGAGGATAGAGGAGTAGACCAGAGTCTGAGGGTAGGAGATGTTTCATTACCAAGAAAAAAAATGTGGTTTCTGTAGCAAAGGACAAAGAACACAAATAGACATGGAGGATAGGATGCCTGAATGCCTTAGTACAGAGAAGGCTGGAGGGAAAAAGTTAACTCAAAGGGAAAAGGCTAGAAGTCTCACTGGGGAAGGGAGAGGCAGAAACACAAAGGGACAGGAGTGGCCAAGGAGAGACATGGCCTCAGAATCAAGGGTGCTCAAACAGTTCTTAGAACAGAGGCTACAACAGGAACATGACTAGAAGTAGAAATGTGAGAAATGGAGAGAAGTAGCATGAGCTGCAAGCAGACTGCAGAAGAATTGGAGATAACATGGACAAATATAAACCATCACTTCTACTTCCACAAAGAATAATTCAAGGTAGATAACAAATCTAAAAGTCAAGGCTAAAACTATAAAGCTTCTAGAAGAAAACACAGTAGAGGATCTTTGCAACGTAGGCATGCAATAATTCATTATATGTTACAAAAATCATGGCTCATAAAAGAACATCTTGGTAAATTATACTGCATCAAATTTAAAAACTTAAAACTTCCTATTCAAACACAAAATTAAAAGAACAAAATGAGTCATAGACTGGGTGAAATTATTGCAATATATGTATCTGACAAAAGGTTGTACCCATACCATATAGAAAATTCCAATGAGCAAACAATAAAAAGACACACAAACAACTCAAAAATGAGCAAAAGTCTTGAGCAGACATTGTACTGCAGAAGATACAAAATGGCCAACAAGAATAAACACAAAACATACGATGTCATTAATCATCAGGGAAACGCTAGTTTAAAAGCACAGCAGTTTACCATCCTCGCACCAGAGTTGCTAAAATTAAAAAGACTGACAACACCAAATGTTGGTGAGAATATAAAGCAACTAGAACTCCTGTGTATCTTGGGCTGCTTGGAATGTAAACTCACAACCATTTTGGAAAACTCTTTGACAGTCTCTTACAAACTTAACCTAGCCCTTGACTCAGCCAGTTCACTCTACTACAAACCATGAAGGCTTATAGTAGCTTTCTTCCTAATAGCTAAAATGTGGCAACAAGAGGATGCCCATCAACAGGAGAGTAAATAATCACACTATGATATTGTGATAGAGTGGAATAGTGATCAGCAGTAAAAAGGGATGGACTACTGGTAAATGTAATCACATGGATAAATCCCAAAAACATTATGTTGAGTAAAAGAAGCCAGCCACAGGGTATATGCTGTGTGATCCTGTATGTATGAGCATCAGTACAGAGAAATACAATACCCCAAAGAAAGAACTTATTAGTGGCGATAGAATTCAATACAGTAGCCGGTCACACGTGTAGTCACTGACTGGAACTCAAAGCCCAATGGGACTTTCTGCCGTGGTAAAAATGTTTCATAATGAGACTCTTCTATTAGTTCCACAGCTGTTTTTTACTTAAGATGTGCACATCTCAGGGAAAAAGGGGAACAAGTCTCTGTTGGGTTTAAGGTGGGGCCTTTGGTGCTTGAACATCAGAGTTCAGCTTGAGGACTGAGTTCTGCCATTCTCTTGTCACCCTCTTCAGTGTGCCGTGAACACTCACCTTTCCAAATAAATAATGTAAGAGTGTTAGAAGAGAGACCCAACTTACTGCCCCAGGATGGACAAGGTAAGTGTCGTGTAACTCAGATTCTGTGTTAGATCTTTGTTTATTTGTCTTCATGAGAGCAAAGACTGCATCATGTCTCCTACGGTAGGCCTCTGCCAGCTCCACTCCTCCTACCTGCCCTACTTGCCCACAGATGTGAGAGAAGTCATGAGAAAGAAATTCAAACTCCTGAGTAGACATAGCATCCACTGATAAAAATATAAAATATAAAAAGAGAAACTGGAAAACGTAGACAGGAGGTAATAAAGAACAAGTTACATAAAACGGAACATACAATCCTACCATTCCAGGTTGGGGTAGAAATATATTTCAATTTATTTCCCAGAACAATTAGGAGGAACTTGGTAATAATGAAATGTCAGGTTCACATGGGAGACCTTCATTACAGAGCTAGCCAGTTGGATGCCCCTGGTCCCACAGTCAAGGTCCAGGAAGAGAGTTTTGGAGCTGAAGAGAGAGGGGAACCTGGAGGATGAAATCACAAAGAGACAGTGGTTGGAACGATATAGGTAGATAACAGGTCAACATAAAGTGAAAGAGACAGATAGAAAGGGAAGAAGTATAAGAGTCAGCCGAGAAGAGACACGCTGAAACCACTTTTAAGGATCCGAGAGAAAAATTGAGAGGAGTACATTATGGAAAGAGAAAGATGGAGAGGAAATTAAATGCTGAGAACTGGGGAAAGTCAGGGAGATGTAAAAGAATTAAAGGGGAGTGGATGGAAATATGTTGAGTGTGAAGGAGGATAAAGGGAGAGAAGAATAGATTGAGACACAGTAAGTTTGAGGTAAGAGTATTGGGAATAATCATCTTTTGGAACAAGGGTTGACAAGATTAGCTCTTCCGAGTTTTCAGATGAAACTGGCTTGAAACCTCAAAGTGGCCCTTGCAAAATGCTCCAATCATGTCAGGACTCTTTCTGAGAATTCCTGTGATTCCATAGACCAAATCTCTACCCAGATTATTGCAGAGTTCATTTGTCCATGACCTGAGAACCAGGGTTGTGATAGAGATCTACACCTGAATTTCTTGAGAACCTTGAACTTGGCACATCCAGAACCAAAAACAGTATTTTCGTTGCTGAAGCTAGATCTAACCACTTCTCGACCTTCTACTCTCAGTGAGTGATGACTGTTAAGTTAGAATCCTGGGAGTCATCCATGTCACCACTCACCCTCAAATACTTCTTGTTTCTCCTTTACCATTGTCATTTCTCATTCACAGTGTTCCCCACCTATTCTACTGTCACACCCCTCAAGGCCAAGTCCGTAATCCAGATTTCCGTCATGGTTCTCAGAACAACAGCCACCTTCTCATCTCTTCATGCTAGTCTTGCTCCCATCAAATGACTTATTTGCATTTCACCTAGATGGGGCATTTGAAAATGACATTAGATTATACTGTTTTCCTACCTAGCTTCTTAATATGCTAGTGATTAAATACAAGTTTCTTTCAGTGGCATCCAAGTGAGCCACCTGGCCATTTTCCCATTCCCACCACCTGCACTATTCAAAATAGAATAAACTTTCTTCTCCAATAATTTTTTTCTTGTAAATTTTTCTTTTCTTTTTATGGTGACATTTCTTAACAAAATCCAGTAAGTTTCAGGTGTACAGTTTAGCAGTAAGGAATATATATATTGCATTGTGTGTTCACAGCCCATAGTTAGATTTCTTTCTGCCACCATATATTTGACCCCTTTACCCCATCTACTTCCCCCCTACACACTGGTCAAGACTAGTCTATTTTCCCTGTCTACGAGTCTCTGTTTGTTTGTCCTGTTCATTTGTTGCTTTTAGGTTTATATCTCGCATATAAGTGTATCATGTGTGTTTCAACTTTTTCTGTCTGGCTTATTTCATTTAGCATGATTATTTCAAGATCCATCCACTTTGCTGGAAATGGCAGTATTTCATCTTTTCTTATGGCTGAGTAGTATTCTATTGGGTATACGTACCACAGCCTCTTTATCCAATCATCTGTTGTAGCACACTTCGGTTGTTTCCATGTCCTGGCCACTGTGAATAATACTGCTATGAACACTGGTGTGCAAATATCTTTTTCGGATATGGGTTTTAAAATCTTTGGGGTAAATACACAGTAGAGGGATTACTGGATCATATGGTAGATCAATTTGTAGTGTTTTGAGGAACCTCTATACTGTTTTCCATAGTGGCTACACCAATTTGCAGTCCCACCAGCAAATTTTCTCGCATCCTCTCCAACACTTGTTATTACTCGTTCTGTTGATAACAGCTATTCTAACTGATGTGTGGGGGCATCTCTTTGTGGTCTTCCTCAATAATTTTAATTGTTAAACTTCTCTGTCATATTGGAGCCTTCTCACATGCCTAATTGAGAACTTTATGTTCCACTGCCCTTCAATTTCTTCTCCACTCTGGTAAAATCTTGCTTAAAATTACTGTTTCAGAAAGGCCCTTCTTTAGAGAAACCTGGAAAGAACATTTGAGAGCCAAAGGATAGGAAAGAAAGAGCAATATCACAGAAAGCAAGAGAAAATATTATAGGAACAGAGGAGAATAGAGAAACTCACCAAGAGAAAGAGAGGATCCAAGAGATATCAGCAGAAAGTAACTGAGGTAGAGATCGATAATGACAGATATAATTGAATGAAGGGAGATGTGGAAAGAGAATGAGGGGTAGGAAAGGCCAAATTTCCCCTGATGGGGAGAATCATTCTCAGTCTCCAGTGAAAGCCACTGAAGCAAGGCTAACTTCAGTCAGGTTGTTTTGCAGAGTGGGCCATTCCAGTTTCTCAGGCTCTCTTGGTTTTCTTATGATTTCCTTGGGGTGATTTCTTTTTGTCACAAATTGAGATACTCATGGGATTTCATTCCTTTCTGAAGAGGACAGCAACGCCTGTTATGAACCTGGCGGTGGAGAAGAGCCTCAGGAACTCTTGAGCTCCTCATTGGGGTGTGGAGCAGGTAAGGTAGGGTTTGTCAGTCCTGGACTACAAGGTGTCAGGTGGCTCAATTCAGAACTGGTGTATTCTGCTGTGTTAAACTCTAAACATTCTCCACAGTCAAACATTTCGTGTATCTGGAATCTCATGAGTCACATAAATGTTTCTAAATGCATATTCTAGTACAAATATGCCTAAGACATGGCATGCCTTTCACACCTATTAATGGTAAAGACTTGAATTTATACCTACACCCCCTTTATCTCCTCTAGAGAATAAAAACTAATGATTGTTTTCTTCACAATGAATTATTTTGTGCCTAACTTTGGAAAACCCTCAAAAGAAACACAGTCCTTCCAATCCACTGCTCTGAAATCTAAATTATAACTTTTGTCAAATATTTTGGATGACATTACAGAATTTTCAACAAATTTTGGGAAACAAGATGTATTTTTATCTGAAGTGTATAAGAGTCTTTTACCAGTTGAAATTATTCCAGCAAGTGAATGGACTCACTGTGGCAATGCCCATGTGGGACTTACAGGGGTTCAGGGCAGCCGAGGTCACCTGGATCACAAGAGACCCAAGAAAGTATGTAGATACCCCGTGGTGTGGATCAGAGCTCTGTGACAGGAAATTCTCTTCCAACAAACATTTTGATGGCAAGAGCAGGGTAGAGCAAAGAGTGATGGTAGGACTAGGGCTTGCCTGCCATATGTGATGCAAGTGATCAAGATTGAGCCAGAAAGAGAAACAGAGCCATGAGTAGGAAAAGTGATAAAGAATAGTGAAAGGCAATGAAGTAAAACACTAAGAAGGAAGCCAGTGCCTCAAGCAGATGACAGATCCTTCATGGCATAAAAGTAACGGTGTGTGGTGAAAGAAAAATAGGCATGAAAAGGAGGTGATGGAGAGGAAATGCAAAGGAAAAGAGGTAGAGCAAGGATATGTGAGATCCCAGGTGATGTCCTTGGAGCATGGTACCTTTTTTCAAGGAATCTCATCTGAGTGCTGAACACCAGAAATTAGCTCAGTCTCACAAAGGTCTGTTTTGTGGTCACAATGTCTGCTTGGTTATTTTTGTGTTTCTCTGTTAGCAAGAAGCTCTCCACAGGACTGACAGAGGCAATCGCAAAGATCTCCCTGACTTTCTGGTGGGCGATGGGGATGGTAGTTGTGGTTTAAATGAGTAATTAGCTCATTAAATCTATTTGTTTGTCTGTAGAAAAGGGACACTTCTCTTTCTCCTTTTCAACATAAGTATTCATCTTTCTCTGCCTCTCTTTCCTCACGTATGTGAAAGGCAAGGGGGAAAGGAGGTCTTAGTGCCTTAATGGAGGGTCCCCTGGATGTAGAATTTAAGGACAGAAAAAAAGTAAAATTGTAGGATGGGGGCACCAAATGGAGTTGCCTAAGTGGGCTTCATGTTATCTAAATGTATATGGAATCTAAACACTACTAGCTTGGGGTTTGGAAAGAGAGAGATAATTTTAAACTTACTCCCCTGGTTTTTGTGGGAAGAATGAAATCCTAGGTATAGGAAAGACAAATATGAAGTAAGTTCAATGAATAAAAAAGGAAGTAGTGGAGTGAAGAGGTAAAGAACATCACCAAGGAAGAACAAGACAGAAATGCAGATATGGTAGTGGTCAGGAACAGAAAAATGTAGTCAAAGAGATCCATGAATAGCTTTATGGTACAGAGTAAGCAATGTGTAGAATCAAGTTAGTAGAAGTAAAGGGGAAAAGAGAGAGAAGAAGAAAGGCAAATGGGTCTAAGAATGCTCAATGGTGCAGAGCAAAGCTTTTTTTTTTTGGTACAAAGATGCTTTTATTCCGAAGAAGCAATTCTGAGCAGCAGAGCTCTGATGCACTGTAGACATGACCCCCTCCAGGTAGATCCAGGTCATTCTCATTGTCTGTCCAAATTCTGTTTCTCTCTTCAGTGTCCTGTGAACTTGTAGATCTAGAACTGGATGAAGGAGGAAAATCAGAAGAAATGCCAACATTATTACCTTATGATGGAGAAAGTAATTATAATTTAAATGGCCTATGACCTAATTAATCTTTACTTTTTTATCAACATAGAAGACCACCTATTCTTTCATTGTTTTTTCTATTTCTTCATCCACTCATGAATTTATACACCCATCCATCAATGTGTCCATCCATCAATCCATCCATCCATCCATTCATTGATTCACCCATCCGCCCACCCATGAAACCATTCATTAATTTGTCCATTTGTCCATTTGTTCATCCATTTATTTATCCATTCATTCATCAATAAATCTATTCACCACACATCCATACATACATACATCCATTTATCAGTCCGACTGTTCGTTTGTCCATTTATCCATCTATCGAACCATTTATCCATCATTCTGTTCATCTGTCAATTTGTCTGTCCATCCATACATACACATACATACATACATACATACATACATACATACATACATACATCCACCCACCCGTGTCCATTCACCCTTACATTCATTTTCATCCATTTGCACTTCAGACTGTGCTGGGGCAGACATATCCCTTTCCCATCATGGTTGGCATGAACATGCTGAGGTCTCTTTCTTATCACTGTCCATGGTCCATAATTTTCTTCATTCTCTGCGGTGACCTATGATTCCGAAACTCTACAAATAAATAATGAAGGAGTATTCAAGAAGGCAATTAGCATAATAGCATCTGAGGGGGAAGGTAATTATGATTTAAATTCCCAATTACCTCAATAAATGTTTGTTTTCTAGTCATCATTGAAAAAGATCTCTCTTTTCTCCCAACCTACCATATGCTTCCTCATCTTCACATACATAGAGATGAAATTGCTTTGTTTTCCCTAAACTGCCAGAGAGACGAAAGATACAGATGAGCTGAGCTCCTGGGAGGTGAGGGAATTCTTGCACAAAGAATGGAGGGAGACAGAATATGCTACAAGTAGGAGAGAGCGCCAATGTACCTGGGTGATTTTCCTAAATGCGTGCTGAAATAAAGATATTAGTAGGTTATGGCAAATAAGGAAAGGAGAACTTTTACAGCCTACTTCTGGAAATACCAGGAAATGGAAATCAGTTTTGTCAATGATGACTATCCTCATAATTTAGAAAGGTGCTGTGGGAGACTATTAAAACAGAGTTGATTAGCAAAGGCTCTCTGGCACTGTGTACAACATAAAATGGAAGAATTTTCATCAGTTTGAGAGAAGACATCTGTGAGAATGAGGAAATATGTAAAATAATGGAATTTTCATGGGCATCCAGAAGGTTAAGAGTCAGAGAAATAGAGATGGAGAGAGAGACAATGTAGAAAGGTTATAGCCTCAGTAAGAAATGAGATACAGAGATGAAAATTAGAGAAGTTATGTATAGAGAGGCCAAAAAATACCAAAGGATGCACAAAGGAAGATATGCAGAGAAAAAATTATATCAGAATAATTTAAAATCAACAAAGAGTGTAAACTGTTGTAAAAGGAAAAGAGAAGTTGGGATTTTGGGATGGAGATGTACCAGTCCCTGAACAGGAGAGTCTCCCACCAAAAGAGCTGCACCGCAGTAGTGAGTCTTCAGGTTAAGGTCTCCACAGGTAGAGAGTGGTGCTCAGAATATACAAAAGGTAATACTCCTGTCCTTGCAATCCTTAGCTTCTCTCAGTTAGCAGAAATGAGTGTCAAGGGCTTGCCTGCTACGCATACCTGTCCCCCGAGGTCATCATCTATGACCTGATGGCATTTATCCCAGGATCTTCCCCCTTAGGATATTTTTCAGGAACTACCACTTCTAGAAATGAAAGAAACATTTTCTTTTGTGTAACTAGGAACTCCTCCTTACCAGAGTTGGCCCCTCAGTAAATGGAAGATCGATATTGTGTTCTCTCTTGCTCCTATCTTATCCATTTTTCTCCATGTTAGCATGATTGTTATTTGCAAATATAAATCAGATTGTATTACTTTTTCACATAAACCTGGTGACCTTTGTTGTCCTTGGATTCAATCAGCAATTCTTCCTGAGATGTTCTTTGCCTTCCATTCACCATGGCACCTCAGCCTGTTTTGTCTGTCTCATGTCTAATGAGAGTATATCTATTTTCAGTGATTGCAATGTTCTGTTCTTTCTTTTATGTATGAGTCTTTGAACAACTTTCCCCTGTGTTTGTTAATGTTTCCTTGGCTCACTCTGCTCCTTATTCTATGCCCTGATGAGGCTTTTTGTACTCTTTCAAGAATGCCTATCCTAGTACCTAGTATGAGAAAGGGTGTATGAAGGACACAAGTGAGATATGGAAAAGCAAAAAGAAGCAGCATCAGGGGCTCAAGATTAAAAGAGGCAGGAGCAGAGGAGACAGAAACACATCAAATTAAAGAGAAGCATCTGGAGATAATGACAGAGACAGAAATCATGAGCAGAGGCAATGGGGATAGGAAAGAAGTAGAGAGAGGATCAGGTGTATGTGTGGGAAGGGAGAAGGTGAATTGTTCCCAGCCTCTGATGACAGCGATAAGAGTGAGTCCACTGGCAGGCCGGGTGGATGCAAAGGGCAGACCAGGGTGGTCTGGAATGGGGCAGTCTCACCTAGGAAGTATCTTTGTTTCCCAAGTCTTCACTATATGTTTTCTTGCCATGATTCCCCCGGGTTCTACAGTGAGAGTTTAAGGGACTTCATTTTATTCTTCAGAGGACAGCAGTGCCTTTTGGGAGCCCCGTGATAGAGAAGAGACCGAAGAATTCTCATATTCCCCACTAAGATTGGAGCCAGGTGAGGAAGGGGCGGATTGCCAGCCTCAAGGCACAGAGTGTCAGGAGGCTGAATCCAGAGCTGAACAGCATGGCCCTTAGCGTGAGAACTGATGGTTTCCCTCTTCATCCTTTAGTCATAAACACCAGGGATGGACCTTTTCTTTTTTCATTTGCATTCTTTATACTTATGTATACTAAAGATGCAATATTGTGATTTTAATTCCTGCTCACCTTTATTTCTATATAAAAAATGAAAGATGAATGTTTAATAAGTGCTTAATAATTATATCATTATGTTGTCATAACCTGGGTTAAGCTTCAAAAGTAACATGTTTCTGAAATCTACTTGACAGAGGAAGGGTCAATGACTCTCAAACCTGAATTACGGTATGTCACATATTTCCCATAGGTTATGGGATTGCGTAGAACTTTTTTCCTTCAAAGTACTACCTCATAAAGCAATAGATCTTAGCCAGGGAAATTGTTCTCGGAAATAAGGAAATGGAAGCATGAACAAAGGACACTTGTTTTCCCCTCAGATCAATGCAGGAGGAAACGCGGATACCTGTGTCCGAGTATCTCACTGCAGGTGATGGCTGTGTGAGGCTAGTAGGGGTGAACATGGTGACATGGTCAGTGTCAAAGGGAGACCTACTGGCTCCCAGGGTGATGAGAACAGGACCTGATACACAGACGCTGCCGCTTCTCAAACAGAGAATGTCAGGAGGAGGGGAAGGAATCTAGGGAGACAGCGAGAGAAGGACTGGATTTTGGTATAGAGACTGGAGAGGCCTTGGAGAAGTGAGCTAAAGAGAATATGCCGAAAACAAGAGATCAAGATCACCAAGGAAAAACAAAATATAGAAAAGTAAAGAGATAGGAGAAGCAGAGCTCTCAAAATCTAGTAATCATGAAGACTCTCCTAGTGCAGAGGAAGAAATGTTTGGAGGTCGGTCTCTAGGTAACTGAGGAGCAGAGAGCAGGAGCATGAGGTCGTGAGGTGGAACAGCCCCTGGTCAGATATAAGGTGACGTCCTTGGAGCAGATGTGCATTTCCCAAAAGGCAGCTCACCTGTGCTTTGGACAGCCTGACTCAGCTCATTTCCTTGTTTCTCTTCAGTGTTGTGTGATCCTGAAATTCCCCAAATGATCACTGAAAAAGAACGAGAAGAGGCGGCCAGCCCAGCACTACGTGACAGAGAAGGTAATCGTGATTTCAATCCGCACTTCATGAATCAAGTCTTTATTTTTATTTTTTTTGCCTCTTTTTTTCTCTTCTCCTATCCTGATTTCCTTCACATACCCCTACAGAAGCAATGTGTAGATTGAGTGGAAAGATCTGATCATAGTGACAGCAGCCATGTTCTCCTCCAGATCAGGTGAACCAAAACAAAAAAGGTCTAAGGGCAGGGACATCCCAGGAGTAGATAATTGAGCCTCCTTGGTCTTCCTGGTTATCTCAGGGTGAGCTTCCTGCATGTTTTGTTTATTGCCTATAGATTGTGAATCATGAATAGTCTAGGTGTACTAATGTTCACACTAATTGTAAATCGATCATGTGTAAAAGAATTTTCCAGGATTTCTAAAGTTAGTCCTTCTTTAAGACATTTAATCTTACAGTTATGTTTGCAGAATAGATCCAAATCCACTAACTGTAAAGAGGGTTTCTGTTTTTGTTTGTTTATAAAGTGCTAAGTAATGTTTGAGAAACACATTTGATAGGAATCCTATCAAATGTGTTCTTTTCTTTTTGGGAAGCATGTGACTCAGGGACAGCACTTTCAGATACAGAAGCGATTATGAATAAGTTACCATTTAGCCATAGACACAAAATTTCTGGAATGTGGCTATTGCCGATTGGCCAATTTTCAGAAGTGTAAGGCTGCCACTGATCAGCTTGTTTAAATGTGGTTATTGATGTTAGTAGTTGTTGGCCATTTGGAATGAGTTTTAAAATGATCCTGGAAGTTTCTTGTTGTAATTTTCAAAGAACAAGTAGTTTGAATCTAGAAGAATACAATCTTTTAATTTTATTCTTTAGACTACATATAGTCAAAGAAAAGTAAAGGAAGTAGAATGATGTGAAAAGATGGCTCTGTAGCACCTCAGGTTAATTATTGGAGCAGGTATATTTTTCCGAGGAAGCAGTTCATCTTAGCTCGGAGTATAGATGTGCAGCATGAGAGCCCCAGAAACTCTTCCCCTTCCCTGTCTCAGGATCCATGGACAGCAATTTTCTTGTTTCTCTTTAGTGTCTAGCGGAGTAGAAGCTCTCCAAATGGATAGAGAAGGAGAATTGGAAGAGCTTCCCTCTAGCCTACCGCCCTGTGATGGACAAGGTAATTATGACTGAAAAATTATAAAAACAGAAACCAAGTTCTCATAAAGAGAAAAAGAGAAGAGAAGAAAAAAGAGAGACTTAAAGGAAGAGGCAGATATCAAGAATTGTCTAGACCTATAACATATAAGAGGATGTGACTATGTATTGGATTAGAGAGAATGTACAAATGAACTCCTTATCACCTAGTTTTTTTTTAAGACTTGGAAAATGAATATTTTAGTTTTTTTATTGCTGCATAACAAATCAAAAACTTAGTATCTTAACAGAAGATTAATATATGATATCATATTTTGCGGGTTGCATGTATTGATAATTTTAATACAGTTCTCTGATTAGGGTCTCACATGGAGGAAATCAAGATGTAATCCAGCCTGCATTCTTATTGAAGACTCTGGGGGAGATTTATCCAAGTTGCCAGAATCTAGTTTCTTGTGGTTGTAGGACTGAGGTCCCAGTTTTGTTGCTGATGGCTGAATAGGGATTGTTCTTAGCTCCTAGGGGTCACTCACTTTCCTGGATATATAACCCCACGTCTTCAATCCAGCAATAGTTGCAGAATTTTTCTCAATCTTCTCAATCTTCTTTGAAGCTGGCATCTTCTTTTGATTCCATGTAGAGAAAAAAAACCTTTCTATTTACAGGTTTGTGTAATTAGAATAAACCAACCATGGCAATCATCTTTACTTTATTTGTTGATGCTCAGAAAGTTATTTTTTTCTTCTCGGATTTATTAGATACAATTGACACAATGTACTGTATAAGACTGAGGTCTACAGCATAATGAATCAATTTATATTATTGTGAAATTACCACAAAAAGTTGTATTAACGTCCATCATCTCATATAGCCAAAACTGCACGCGCGCGCGTGCACACACACACACGATCACACAAGTTTTGTCATGAGAGCTTTTACAATATGCTCTCTTAGCAACTTTGAAATATTCGATACAGCAGTATTAACTATAGTTATCACATTGTACATTACATTTTTAGTACTCATTTATCTTATAACTGGAAGTATGTACATTTTGACAACCTTCATCCAATTTCCACACCACTACCCCCATTCCCCACTTCTGGTAACCACACATCTGATATATTTTTTTATTAGTTTTGTTTTTGTTTGTTTGATTGATTGATTGATTGATTGATTTAATATTCCACATTAGAATGAGATCATGAAGTATTTGTTTTTTTCTATGTGATTTATTTCACTTATAATGCCCTCACTTTCATTAATGGCAGGATTGCCTTCTTTCTCATGAACAAATAGTATTTCATTTCATATATAATTTTTTTTATTCATTCATCTGTTGTGTTGATGGGCTTTAGGTTGCTTCTGTGTCTTGACTATTATAAACAATGCCGCAATAAAAATGGGGCTGTTGATATCTCCTTGACATAGTTATGTTGTTTTCTTTGGATATATACCCAGAAGTGAAATGCTACATCATATGGTAGTTCTATTTTTAATTTTTTGAGAAAGCTCCTTTCTCTTTTCTACAGTGACTCTACCATTTACGACCCCATATAGAGCTCTCAAGGGTTCCCTTTACTCCGCATCCTTACCAGTATTGGTTATCTTTCTTGATAATGTATTTTGCTTAACTTCACTTCTGTATTACAGCATAATGTAAAGGTGGGGGTAATATCTCATGATATTTATGTTCCTTGAGGGTAGGTAAGGAACTCTTGGAGAGTCATCTTAGAATTTTGCCTACCACAAAGAGGTTTAAGTAAATCTCTAGGACATAACTGTTCAGATGAGCCATTGATTTTTCTTAGCAAATAATATAGACTATCCTTATCAACCAGAACATCAAACAAAACTGAGCATAAATGCATTTAAGAAAAGATTTATTGTTAGAGAAAATGTAGTAATTAGGTTAGGCACTACAAGAAAAAGAAGTATGCCTATTTTATTTATTGCCTGCAGATCTCGAATCATATAGTGTAGGTATACTTATGCACAGGTCAACTATAAATTGATCATGTGTAAAAACTTTTTCAGAAATTCTGAAAGTAGTTCTGTGGTACATTTAATCTGCTAATTTCACTTGAAGAATACATCCCTACCTGTTCAATAGGTAGGGGTGTTTTTTTTAAAAGAAAGAAAATTTTAAATAATAGTCTAAAAGTAACAGTTACTGGTTGAGAAATGGTAACATTTAGATATTTTTCTCTCTTTTTTAATAGAAATACCATGAAATGTATTATTTCCTTTTAATGTGTAAAAAGTTCCCCCATCGAAATCTAAAGTCATTTTGCAAAATTTGGCCACTTATTAAGAGAAGTGCAGGAGGTAGACTCATACTGAGAGTACAAAGAGGAAGTAGAGTTCTGCCGGGGTAGACTGTAGCTTTGTTCCATACAAGTCCGTGACAAACAGTAAAGAGGACACAACATTTAACTGTAACTGTGAATGGTCTCCTGGGTGTGATTGAAGTACTGGGTTTCATCCACGCAGCAGAGACTAAAATGTAGACATATAATCAATTCCACAGTATAAGTTGACCTCAGATGATGTACCTGACAAATGATTTTCTTTCACAAGTTGACAAGATGTCAGGTATCTTTATGAAGGTTTTGGCGAGGGACTCACCACAAAGTGTGACCAAATGCCTTTGCACAAGTTGCTGCTATTTAATGGACCCACACCCATTAATTAGTTTTTGGAGCTGACTTTGACAGGGGACTTATGAGGTCTATGCCTGAATCCATTTTCTTTGGATCACTTTCTTCTAACATTCAAGAAGCACAGAAAAATCAGGAACAAACAAGCACACATGAGACAAGACTTCAAAAAAATAGACAAAAGAGAATGAGAGTAAATTAGGTAGTAAAAGAATAAACATATTAACAGAATTTTTGCTAAATGTCGTACCTCCAAACCAAGTGTCTAACTACTTTGTATCTTACTGCATACACATCTTTAAATAATCAGATAAATTCAGATATAAAAGTTCATGAAATACATCAGAGCTCAAGTTGTCGTTGAGACGGTTTCAGTTGGCAGTGGATGAGGAAGACAATCTGAGTTGGGCACAATAAGCTGGGGATTTATACCTGTTGGTCTAAATATCTCACAGGACACTTCTATGCAAGAATCTTCAAGATTATCTTGGTGAGCACTCTGTTTTCAAGGGATAGCTCATCACACAATAGCTGAAGCTAAAAGAGATTTCTATTGCTCACTTAGCAATAAAAATGCACATGGTGAAAGGAGGCACTATACTTATTGGACCTAATTTCTTTTAAAATAAGAACTACTAATTTATATAGAGTTTTGGGAAGCATGTGGTTCAGTCACTGTAACTTTCAGAAACTGATGTGATTATGAGTAGGTTAGCATTTAGCCATAGACACAGACTTATTGGAGTGTGGCTTTTGCTGATTGTCTGATTTTCAGAAGTGTAAGGCTGCCATTGATTGACTTGTTTAAATATGGTTAATGATGTGCATATTCATTGGCCAACTAAGAAAAGTTTAAAAGTGATTTTGGTAGTTACTTGTTATAATTTTCAAAGAACAAGTAGTTTGAACCTCGAAGAGTAAGATCTTTTCATTTTATTCTTAGAAAAGTAGAAAAAGTAAAAGTAGAGTAAGCAGAATGAGGTGCAAAAGATGGGTAAATCATGACTCTGTAGGACCTCAGGTTGATTATTGAAGCAGGTGTATTTTTTCTAGGAAGCCATTCATGTTGGCTCAGAGTATAGATGTGCAGCATGAGAGCTCCAGGAACTCTTCTCCTTCACTGTCTCAGGATCCATGGGCAGTAATTTTCTTGTTTCTCTTTAGTGTCTGGTGGAATAGAAGCTCTCCAAATGGATAGAGAAGGAGAATCAGCAGAGCTTCCTTCTAGCCTACTGTCCTGTGATGGACAAGGTAATTATGACCAAAAATTTATAAGAAGATGAACTGAGTTCTCATAAAGAGAAAAATACAAGAGAAGAAAAAAGGGAGACTTAAAGGGAGAGATAATAGGAAGGATCAATAAAAGATTTTAGAGAAAGAAGTGAAAATGGGGATGTGCAAAATTATAGAAAAGAGGATCATTGGGGCAAATTAAATGTTTTCATAAACAACAATTTTGTTTCAGGAACAGAGCAATCAGTAGGTGGGAATGAGAAGAATTCTAATGTTGTGAGGTTCTCTAAAGACATTCCAGATGATCCTGAAGCAAGCACTGAAAGTAGCCGAGCATGTGACACAACAGGTAAGGCTGTGCGAGGGTCAGAGGATGAGCATCGATTCACTGGTACCACAGACCCCGGGTAGGGTTGTGGCATGTGGTCCAGTCCATCTTATTATCCTGTCCTCTGCATTTCCTCTACCTGACCATTTTGAGAACAGCAGGGAGTCAAGATATTATTAAAACATCGTATTTAAAGGATTGACCCTCTTGATTATACATGAATGATGTGGTAGAAATACACTCTTACACTGGCAGTGTCTTGTTTACTACATCAGTATATTAGTACTAAAGTTCGTATTTGTACAGTGATTTCCTTCCCTGTGATTTCCAATAATTCTTGGAATCTGAAAAAAGCAGAGTGCACTTCTGCTAGTAGATCAGTGTCATTTTGTCAAAACCTTAGAAATGCCTCAAAAGGCAAGCGATCCTCCCAGTTAATTGACTAGAGGGAAAATTTCAGATCAACTACTCTTAACACAGCAGATGTTTTTGATGGATGTCCTGCAGCCTGTCACTAATTCTACTGTGTTTTCCTACAAACTTTTGCACATAAAATCTTCTTTAGTTTTCTTACAAAAAATCCTAGTGTGACCATGACAGGATACCTATTCCTATCTATGACCAAATGAAAATATTGGTGTTTAGGAGTGTTTTTCGAGGTACCATTGAGAAATAATAAAGTCCTAGGGCTCATTCTGGACCCCTACTTCTCAGTTAACTTTTTAGCTCCTTTAGAAGAAAGTGAGAAATGATCATCTAAACACCTTTATAAACTCAAGCCTCCATAGCATGAATCATCCCAGGATTTGGAACTTTTATTAATTTATTTTAGTTTTTTTTTCACCATCTCCTATTATTTTCTAGACCTTGCAAACAACTCTACTTTGGGAAAACTCAAGAGGAAAAGAGGTAAGCTGCATAAGTTTTACTTGCTTTTGATGTTAAAGTAGTTATTTTAATGCATTTTTTAATAATATGAAAGATGTCTGCATCCTAATCTCTGGAACCTGTAAGGTGTTACCTTCCATGGCAAAGGAATTTTACAGATACAATTCAGGTAAGTACCTTGAAAGTGAAGATTATCCTGGATAGCTATGTGCAATCAATGTGTGAATGGACCTTAAAAATTGGACAGCTGTTTCTGATTGTTTCTGAGCGAGAAGAGAAATGGATGATACTCACCGAGAGATGCAATATTTGTCTTTGAAGACAGAAGAAAGAAGCAAAGAATATCGCGACCTCTAGAAACTAGAAAGTCAAAGAACTAGATTCTCCTCCACAGCCTCCAGAAGGGAGTGAAGGCCTACTTAGACCTTCAATTATCCCAGAGAGACCCTTTTCAGGCTTGTAAACAACATTAACTGTAAGATAATAAGTTTACATTGTTTTAATCCACTAAATTTGTGGTTAATTTTTATGGTAGCAATAAGTTATTGCAGAAGAGTAATGCAGATTTTGGTTATTAAAAGTGGAGGCCAGCTGTGACACACCCCTCTAAATGTAGAAGCGGTTTTGGCATTAGGGAATTGGACATGGGCTGAGGGAATTGGACAAGGGAAAGAATTTGAAGCAGAACGATAGGAAATGCTACATGGCCTTGAACAGTTAGATAGAAACATGGTGCAAAGACTGCTAGTGAGGGTTCAGAAGGAGGCAAAGAACATGGGAAACAAAAACTATGTTGTCTCAGAGGCTTCATACTTCATGCTGAACAGATGTCAGTAGAAATGCGTAGGTTGAAGGTGAGGCAGGTGAGAACTGAGAAGTAAATAAGGAACATGTTTTGGAAGCTGGAAGAAAGGGCATCCTTATTACATAGTGGCAGAAAGCTTAGTGGCATTCTGTCCTTTCAATAGGTGGAAAGCAGAACTTTCTGGATACATAATAAGATTAATAAGCCAAGTGATAAAGGTGCAGCTAGTTCTGTTTTGCTGACTATAATAAAATGTGAGAGGAAAGAGATAAATTGAGGGAAGAATTGCTAAACCAAAAGAATTGGGACTCGATAATCTGGAAAATTCTCAGCCTAGCCAGGTTGCAAGAGATGTTTAAATTATGAGATTCACTGTCAACAAAGTGTGCTCTGTAGAATGAACAGGAGTATGGTTGTACAACTTTTTACTATTGTCTCAGAACTAGCAAAAATTCATAGTATCTAGTTACAGAAAAGATTCTCTGAATAGTTGACTTATGTAGCTCATAGACCTCAGCCATCTCATTAGAACCCCAAAAGAGATTTTATTTTACAGTTCTGAAAAGTCCGTAATTATAATAGGAAAGCTCTATGGAGGAACCTCTTTTTAATGGAGTGATTCTCCACAACATACGTAGAAGATCTATAAGGTTCTATAGAATTCTATACCAGCTGAAACCAAGTCATCTGTGTCCCATTCTTAGAACCTGTAATCTGTTACTTTACATGAAGAATTTTACACTTGAATTTTATATAGGTTCATTAACCAACATCACCCCAATAAGTTTCATATAATTAAAAAAGAGACTTTGAGCATGTGATTAAATTATGAATCTTGAGATGGGGGAGATTATCCTGGATTATCTGAGCGGCACCAACCAAATCATATGGGTCCTTAACATCTGAAAACATTTTGTGCTGTGAGCAAGGAGTATGTACCCCTGGAATAATAATCAGAGAGATGCAGTGATGCTGGCTTGGAAGATGAGGACAGGGAATAATGATCCAGGAAATGTGGGCACCCTTAAGAGAGAGCTGGGAACGATTTTAAACCAAGTGTCTTCTACAATTCAAGAAAGGAACAAAGTTCTGTTGACACCTTGAGTTTAACTCAGTGAGATTTGTGTCGTATTTCTGGCCTGCAGAACTTTAAGATAATAAATTTGCATTGTTTTAAGCCATGATGTTTATGATAATTTATTACAGTGGGAATGCAGAACTAATACTTTTCTCTAAACAAAATGAAAAGACAATTTTACCTTAATATGGTTAGGTTACATCTTTAAAAATAGCAATTTATATTTTTTGAAGATGTTCACATCTTTATGTTATTATTACACCTTATAATATCTGAACTTTGTAAATTTGATATATATCTTTCCAAATTATTTCCATGCATGTATAAACACATTTAGCGTGATATCATAAATCTAAATAAGTCTATTCATACCGTTACTGTTCCCTTACTTTAAATAAACATATCATGCACAAGACATGGTTAAATTTTAACATATTACCAACTTAACTTTAAACACTTTTCTTCGAAGATAAAATTTATGATAAAATGTAATAAAATCAAGGGTATCATTTCATGACTTCTGAGAAATGCATTGTGCTGTATAGTCCAAATCCTATCAAGATGCAGAACGTGACCATCATCCTGGGAAGACCTTTTACTGGTGCTATCCTTACCCCTCATCCATCAGAGGCAATCACTATTCTCATTTTTCATGAAAACTTCATTTAGCTTGCTTTAAAACTTTAAAGAAATAAGGTTTTAGAGCATATTCTCTTTTAGTGTAAGGTTTCTTTCCCTGAGCATCCTATTTTTACTTTTATCCATGTTGTTGAATGTATCAGTAGTTGGTTCCTATTTATTTCAGTTAGTGCGCATTGTATGAACATGCCAAATTTGTGTATATTCTCCTATTGATAGACACAACAAATATTTACATTTTTTTGCCAGTATGACAAAGCTGCAATGAACTTTCTTGTGGAAGGCTTTCTGTGGCTCCACGCCTTCATATGTCTTGAATAAATTCCTAGAAATGATAAATGCATCAGACCCTTTGTCCCTGAAACTCATGTAGGAGTGATGCAGCATACTGGTTGTGCCAAGCTGAGGACAATGATGTTCAGAAACCGTTCCTATCTGTCAGTAACCCACCCACAGTCTTGGGAGGGAGCTATATAGTCTCTCGCTTTTTCTGCAGCTAGCTAACTGCAGCAAAACAGTATAGCTGGAAAGCCCCCTGCTCAACGTGACAGCAGCCCTATTTCGTTGTCATGTAAGAATCATTGGAGCTGATGACATTGGGAGTTTGGAGCTGATGACATTGGGAGTTAACACAGTTTCTTTTGAAGTCCGATGTCTGTCTGAAGGCATTCTGGCTGGCTGAGATTAGAGGTGGGACGTCTACAGTTTTATATCAAAATGGCACTTGAAAGACAGACTTAGTAATTAGAGATTTGTTTAATAAAGTTTCATAAGTACCCCTAAATCTTTATAGGAGTGACCTCAACAATTGCAAAATGAGACAAAATGAAGAAATCTTCTCTTTCAGGGTCAAGAGAGCTCGTAGATAAAAGTGTGGATTTTCACTCTGAAATACTTCCTGTGACCTGTGGTGCACTAAAGGGGATGTTATATAAAAACAAATTGAAACAAGGTGAGTTTTATTGTCTAGTTTAATTTGCAACTCATATGTACAGGAATCACAAGAAATGATATAATTACTCATGTGAATTGTACATTATCTAAGAAATTATGGCCCTCGTTGGGCATAAGAAAAGGAAGAAGGAATCCTAAGATGACATTTTCACACTTTAAGGAATGGTACATATTGGTGAGTGCTCACCCCCACAGGGAAGTGTCTGTGAGGATGCTCAGAGAACCAAAGAGGAATGCAGAAACTTCATTCTATGGGTGTAAAATCCTGCTTATTTTACTTTGAATTAGAAAGAAAAGGGAAGAGGCTCTCAGTCTTCACAACCTATATCTTTTTTGGATCATCATTACTAGGGCAGGGTTCTTGATGTAGTGAGATTACAAGATGAGGCCCAGCTTCAGCTATGCCAAAAGTGACTGATTCATCTGCATGGAAAAGGGGAACTTTCTGAGCCTGAAATTCTCATCTTAAAAAAGGATAATGACAAGAAAGCTGCCTCATGGAGCAGCTGTAGGAATTAACTTACATAATTAATTTAAAATACTTAAATCACTATACTGAGATACAATTATCACTTTGAGTGTCCAATTCAACACTGAATTTTGCTGTACATGCCTACAGGACTATACAGCCTTCACCACAGTGTAATTTATGAACATCTTTGTCCCCCACTGAAGAAAACACCATGTCTATTAGCAGTCGAGGCCAATTCCTATCTCACCCCACCACCCAGCCCCAAGCAAATACTAATCTATTTTTTGCGCAATAAATTGGTGAATCCTAGGTATTTCAAAGTGAAACCATTTAAGATGTGCATTTTTGTGATTGGCTCTTTCACTTAGCCTGATATTTTCAAAGTTCACTCGTGCAGTAGTATGTATTAGTTGTACGTCCCTTTTTATTGCCAATAGATATAATATTCCATTTATCCATTTCACCAGATTGGGTTTTTCTTTTCATTCCTTGGAGTTATGAGTAGTGCTGTTTTAAATATTTGTGTGAACATATGTTTTCATTCTTTTGGGTGTATATTTCCAGGAGTGAACTTGCTGGTTAATATGGCGATTCTGGGTAAACTAATTGAGAACCAGCAAATGCTTTCCACAGTGGCTGTACTATTTTATATCACCTCCAGCAATGTATAAAGGCTTCAACTTCTCTACATACTCTCCAACTTTTGTTATTGTCTGACTTTTATTATAGCCATCCTAGTGGGTGTGAAATGGTATCTCATTGTGGTTTAGATTTGCTTTTCCCCCCATGACTAGTGAATGTTTCACATATGATTCTCTTATACATAACTCAAATATCCCCTGGATAACATTCAAACTTTTTTTTAAATATCTGCTATCTCGGATTTCAAGGATGGATAAATGTATGTTCAATAATGCCATTAAACTAGATGAAAATCATTGCAATAAAAAGCACAGATGTTGTCATGGTCCGTTCTGAGCTGCAGAGCACCAACCTGAGATCTCAGTTCAACTTGAGGTTCCTGAGTCCCTGACTGGTTCCCTACCTCCAGCAAATTAAAATCTTTTCATCCATCAGAATCACTTGCTTTTTCTTTTGAAGGTTATTTAAAAATACTTTTATAAGATTGATTTCTATGGTAATTATTTCTTTTTCATTATATGGATGTCGAAGAAATGCGCACATGAAGAAGAAATCTCTTTTGAGGGGACTTACAGGTTGAGTTTGGAAATTCTGAATTCTGAAAGGGAAGATCAGGCTCTCCTGCTACTGATCCCAAATTATGTGTCTTGAGCCCAAATTATGTGTCTCCAGATCTGATGAGGGCAGAGGCTTCAGGATCAACTTACCCCTGTCTTTCAGGATCCACGATGAAGTGTATACAGGGTGAAGATGGAAGCTGGTTCACCCCTCAGGAATTTGGAGTCAAAGGAGTCCCTTCAGGCTGGAACTACTGGAAGGATAGTGTGCACTGTGGGGGGAGGTGCATACGATGGCTGATAAAGGTATTCCAATGACTAGGGTAGGAGATGTAACTTTCCTTGTACTCTAAGATAAGATCACCATTTGCTCACACAATATATGTTAAGTTATAGCTGAGGCCCTGAGGACTCCTAACTTCTTCCTCTCACTGGGGAGAGGTGCCCCACACTCATACCTCAGTGCAAGGCAGTACCTCAGTGTGGTAAAGGGCTCCATCAGGATACATGCAGGAGCTTGGAAGAGAGAACGTTCATTCTGACTCGGGTGCTGGCAGACAACGTTATGCACTGAAAGGAGAAAGACAGTTGAGTCAGGCACGTAGGAAGAAGATGCTCCAGAGAAAGAAAGGCATGAAAATCAGAACCACGATGAACGTAGCTCCGAGGGTTGAGGTCGACCGTTGGTGTGTGATATGGCAAAATTCATCCCTTAGTATTATTTGTGGAGGGAATTAATGCCAGGCTAAGAAGTTTAAACTCGAAACTTGGACAACATAGAATCCATGAGGTGTCCTGAGGTGTGAAATGATGTATTAAAAACAGTACCTCAGACAGTCACGGGGCCTTGGAATGACTTCATTCTCTTTCAGCCCAACGAAGCTATACTCAACCTGCAATGCCCAGCTCAGCTGTCCCTCCTCTCTGAATATGCCCTGACTGGCCTGGCCTGGTCATCCCCTCCCTGGGCCCCCAGATCCCACTGCTAAGGACCTCTCGCACTGTATTGTATTCTCCTTCCATGCATTCTCCTTTTCTCTCCAGACCCCTCTAGGCTTGTCCACCTTTGTGTGCCTGAGTTTGTCCAGAGTGTCTGATCCCCAGGATGTGTGGGATTAGTGTGTGTTGATGAAAAGCCCTGGTGTGAGGATGCACGCTTGAGTGGCAGTGGTGGGAATGGAAAGGAGGTGCGAAGTGTCAGATGGTGAGGGAAAACACCTTGAGACAGGAAAAAAAGCATAGGAGAAAGGAAAAAGGTTCTCAGTTGATTTTCCAGGTACTACTAATGTATTCTCGAAGTACAGGTGAGAGAGATGATTTGTTGTTTAGACACTTTGGCTTTGAGCTGACTGGGGGACATCAAGGTAGAATTATTTGTGAGTAACGTAGAAATATCAATCTCACGAAACATCAATACAGGCTAACCATACACTTGGATCTTTTTTTTATTCAGGAAGGATTTCTACCTAATCCTCCAAGAATATATGGCAAGAAAAAAAAGGTAATGATGATATAACTTTCTACGTCTTCTCACATCACTGGTTTTTCAGGTACCATTTGTTATTTTATTGCTTCTCAATCGGGTAATTATGATTAAGCTCCCACCAGCTCTTATTTTGGAGGAGGCTGTGCCTTCAGAGTTGCTACTGTGAACATTATGTTGTATATAGAGCAAAGTCATCCTTGGATGGCTAACCATTCGAGATGTAGATGACTAAGGAGTCATCAAAATAGGCCTCAGAGATATACTTTAGTTGTAGATGTTGCAAGGTCTCAAAATTGTAAAAGGAAATACGAATATATAATAGATAATATTTCATAGTAATGTGACAGGAATATTTTCAATTCTAACCCAGAATTTTTTTCATAAAAGTTGCTATTTTCTAATTGTATTAAAATCTGATAGAGCAAAAGTTTGCTTACACTCCTTGAGAGGACCCTATTATAGTAGATCATCTTATATTGGGCCAAATACTAAAGCATACATCATTTCATAAGATAGGCAAGTAAAAGCACATTTCTTTTCCTACTTTTTCATCTTTCAATAAATTGTACACAGACACACAGAACTCTTTCTCAAGGGGAACATATTACCCTTCATGAGGATAGAGCTGTTGGGGAGGAAGCTCTTGGGAGTTCGATGTACCCTGTTTGAGGGCCTGACCTGGAAAATGGTTGACCTTGATGCCACTCCCTTGACACCCCTGAGGGGCTGTGCAGACCTCCTTTATGTCTGTGGAAGTGATTGCTCCTTCCACGGAAGGAGGCAATGGAGGCAAAAAAAAAAAATCCATAATATGCAGTCTAGATTCAGGACGAGGTGGCTGTTTTTCCAAGATCAGGTATGAATGAGAACTTGAGGAAGAAGAGAGGGAGGAAATGACATTCTTATACACTTCAGTGACCTCTGAAATCTCAGCTAGCTGGCATCTTAGGGTTTGTGTGGTGGGGTTAGGAGGGTCAACTTCTGGAGGAGAGTTGCTGCACTGGGGATCTTGGGCACATTATACCTTGGGACCGTGCTCAGGGAGAGCTGCCAAAGGAAATGGGGTACACTATGGGACACTTGCATGGATTCCTGGAATCTAGACTCGCCAGGGGCTGTTGGTGATGAGTCCTCAGCTTGATACTCTCATTGCAGCTCACCCGGTGGGATGACACTTCCTAATATAGAAAAGAGTGACCCAGGGCCCCCTTGAAGTTGGAGAACCAGAGGAGTTCCTCCAACGCCATCTGTGGAAATCAGGGCCCGACTCCCAGCCCACCTTGGGTTTGAGAGCCAGGATATGGGACTACATTGGGCCAAACAGTGGTACTTTGGCACTTTTAACTCTCTTCATAGATATATAGGTCCATGAAATAAAGAATAGACTATGAATTGAATTTCTCAAGAGGCAGCTGTTTAAATAGGTGATAGATGTAAACATCACATTCAATATTGTCACTGAATCATTTTCTCTTTTCAGGAGAGACTTCTGGACTCTCATGACGACACGTTCCTTGACCAATATGTAAGTACCAACTCCCATCTATAGCCCCAGAATTGCCTAGGCCTTTTCCTTCGGTACACTATCTGTGTCATTGCCGTTTTTCCCTGAAGCATGCTCACACTCAGTTGGAGCGTGTCGCTGTGTGTGATGAGCAGAGAACAGTAGACGGCATCCGTGTCAGGTTGATGGTTCTGGGGTCGGGTATCTCAGGGTGAAAGCATCCTTTCCGTTTGTTCAGTGGAAACTTCCCATTTCCATGTTAGAAACTTCCCATTTCCACCACTGGGGTGTCCAGAGATGGGGCTCGAGGTGGTAATGGGCAGGGCTGGCCTGCAGATTAGGGGCGAGGGGCACATCTGAGAGGAGAGCAGCATATCAAAGTAGGCAGTAGGGAAGGAAAGGAAAATCCCTAACATCCTCTCCGAGGTGCAGGCAGAGCTAAGGTGGTTTTATGCTTCAGCCAGAGGGAATAGACCTGGCCAAGCTGGCGAGTTCCAGGAGTGCACCCTGGCATAAGTCCTGCAGAGAAATGTATTCAGGGCAAGTGAGTCCTATACTGAGGTCCTGCACCCAATCTTGAGAGAGCCATCAGGGTGCTGAGCTGCTTAGACCTGAAATCATCACCATTAGCAAATTAGCAAATCATGGTTTTTTTTTTTTTTTACTATAATGATACCATATGGATTCCTGCTTTAAGATCTGCCAAAATTGTAGAAGCCTCTGCTTTCTAAACTAAATCTTTGATTCCACTCTGCGAAAAGATGGGTATTTTAAGCAGAGTCGTCTTTGCATGACTCCAAGGAGCTGAATTCCATAGTATTTCATGCAGCGACATTGTCATATGACATCTAACAGAGGAGGGGTAGTCAAATTGTTTTACACACACTGTACCCCAAAGCAATCCCCCAGCAAGATGAAGATCTTATGCACACTGATTTTTGCCCTTGGCCAGCTGAGGGAGTCTTCGGTATTCTAAGCAGCCTAGAGTCCAGTGTTTCTGTGGCTTGTTTGGGATGGTGGTCGTTGACACAGAGGGCCAGGTTGCACAACCCACAGCCAAGAGTCCGAGAGAAGGAAAAGAAAATTGTTTCAGTCAGAATACCCTTACCTCTGTTAATAGCTTCCCTGGGACATATATTACAGGCCAGTTCAACATCGACCTATATCTCCCAGCCTTAATAAGCAGACTCTGCTCAGAGAAAATTCTGATTTAATCAATCTGTGTTATGGCTTGGGCATTGGGATTGTTTAAAAGTCCCCACATGCATCTGATGCACGAAATTCCTCATTCTATCACTTAAAGAAAAATATCAGTGCCTGTACCCCAACCAGACCAATTAATTCAGAATCTCTGGTGTTGGGGCCAGGACAGTAGTCTTTGATACACTCTCTTTGGATGACTCTAACGTGCAGCTGGGCAAAGAACCAGAAAGATAAATCTTTTAAAAAGATTATAGATGCAAGACTCTTAAACATTGGTTACATCTGTTATTTCCTTGTTCTTCTGAGGAAAGGAGTCATCACTTTTTGGAGAATGATGATGGTATCTGTGAGTCTCTGCAGTGAGGAAAAGAAAAACGGCCCCAGGCGTCCATGCTAGAACCTACTCGGTCCCCACTGGGGATGTGCTTCAGGATCCCCCAGACACTGAGTGGGAGTTCCTGGCAAGATGTTCCTTGGGGCTTGTAGTTCTGCATACATGGCCAGAGAAATGACTAGAACCCCACTCACTTAATATAAGCGTTTGTACCCAAAAGCCCGGAAACTCAAAACAGTTGTTAGTGTTTTTTATCTTTTATTACATTTCACACTAAGAAGCTTATTCCTTCTTGTTAATTCTCTCCACGAGTCTTTTTAGTCATTGTGGTGTGGGCCAATGCACTTAACACTACCTCAGGACTTTGTTTTATCTGCAAATTAATAAAATTATTCAGATTCCTATGAAGTCATCTTCTTGTTCTGTTGCTAGTTTTTCTGTGTTAGCATCTCTGTGTTTATAGGGAAAACTTTTCTGGTCTGACACACAGATCCCTCCTCCTGAGTTTCATTGCAGCTCACTATTTCTTCTGAAATCTCTACTTCACACGGACCGTTCATGGCTCAAGGAGAAGCACATAAGTGTCCATGCAGGTTCTCAAAAGGCTGTGCGTTCTTGATTTCTATAGGGCTGGCCTTCAGGGTCTCGCAGGTGATATATCATTTTACCTTCTAGCTGAGGAACTCAAATGTGTGTGAGGTGTGTTGCAGTGGACGAATGCTGTTCTCTTGTGTCACTTGTTCAAGATCCTTTCACAAGAACTGTCACCTGCCACCTGTGGAGACTGAGAGGTTTGTGCGATGCAGCCCCTCCCTCCTGATTACGGACCGCCCCGCGCCCCCCCCTCCCTCCCGCCCCGCCAGGCACGCTCCCCCAGTGGAGTTCTGACTTGTGTCCTGATGCGGAAAGAGCAGGGTCAGTGGTCAGGGTCCCAGCAGTGTGATCTGGAGAGCTGTTTAAAGACGCTGGTGGCAGGTGCGTGGTGTTCTCTGTCCTCTGGGCAGCTGGGACCGGTGGCTGGCTCCTTTGTCTGTACACTGCTACTGTCCTTCCCTAGAAATTTTCCAACTCAGACTCTTATTCATGGGAGTGGAAATTCCAGCAGTTTGTGTCACATGCTAACTCAGAAAAGGCAGGAAACCTGGCCTGGTTCCCTCATTTCAGCTCATTCTCAACTGGTTGACGGAAGCTCGAGGCGCCCAGGCATTAAGGCCGTTTCCAACACTCAGGCCTGGTGGGCAGGGTTCCTTGTGCTCCCAGCTGCTGAGATGGGGAAAAGAAAGCCCACCACTCACTCCGACGCTGCTCTCCCCCCCCCGCACCCCCCCCCGCCCGCTACCCTCAGTGGGAGGGGTGTCATCATCTCAGACCCCACGTGGGGTCCTTGGCACCTCTGAGCAGTGTCCCCTTCATCCCCTGGCTTGCCCGTCAGCAGTTTCTGAAAGGAGAACAGTGGCAGCTGTAGGAACGGTGGCTGTTTCCAGGGGCCCGGCCCTTGCTTACTTCTGTCCAACCTCTCAGGGACCCGTGGAGTTGCATCTTCTGCAGGATGAAGGCGTATTCAGCAAGTCAGAAGTGTCACAGGGAATCTGAGGTCCTGGCGAAGCAGATGGGGCCTGAGGAGCAGTTGGTGAGTCAAATTCGAACCCCGAGCCTTGTCCTTTGCAGGCACACGTGAGAAGTCAGTCACAGGGTGAAAGGGCCGGCGACTGCTTTTCCGAGCCTTGTCTCGACCACGCTGAAATCTCACCAGAACTTGTTTGCAGAAAAAATAACTCAGCCATTACAGAATTGTTTCCTAGAGCCATACGTGTTTGGGGAAACTTCCCAAAGTCTGGTATGGTCCTGCGTCTGCCTGATCCTGCATGTGGCGACTTTTCATTGACAGCCTCTGTTTTTTCTTTTTTGCAGAAATGTGAATTCCTCCTTGTGAAAGTCTATTGCCATTCACAGAGCTCATTTTTTAAGAAGATTCCATATTATTTTTATGTAAGTAACAATAGCACACATGATTACATGCCGCCATGATGTTTTCTGACCTTGACACAGCGCTTGTGGGATTTGTGATCTGAAACCCACGGGAGTGAGATTCAGAGCTCCTGTCATCTTTTCCTTGTACTTCTGCTAGATTTTACAAAAATCCACAGAAGGCAGACATTGAACTATGCTAGTAATTTCCTTAATAATTTTTTCCATCAGATTAATGAGGTTTCTCAACAACTGAAGGAACCCATGTGGTTGGACAAAATCAAGAAAAAGCTAAATCAGCAGGGTTACCCCCAGGTAGAAGGGTTCATGCGGGACATGCGCCTCATCTTTCAGAACCACAGGGCATTTAACAAGGTAAGTGTCTCTTCCTGCTCCCATTTCCTTTTTTTTTTTTCTTTTTCTTTTTTCCATTATGTCACTCTCTTTTCCTGGCGCTGGGAATCTTTAGTTTCTCTCATTGTCTCACACGCCTACATAAGCAAGGGTTCCGGAAGCGCATGACTTTTGAACTCAGGATTTAAGATCACCATGGACATGTCGACATAAGAACATTCATGCCTGTAGAAAATTTTTGTAAGAGTTTTCTTGAGACAAACTGACGCATGCCCGGAAGCAAGATTTCAAGCACTCTTGAGAATGACAGTTCTTTTGTTCCTACATTTGGCCCTGAGGGAGCTAAGGAAGGTTACATGGGAGAAAGTGAGGTGGGCAATCTCTATGATTGGATTACAGGATAGTTAACAAGGTCCTGAGAGTGGATATGCCTCTGAGGGGTCTGAAAAAGAGGCATTTAAAGATGTGTTAACCTGGATGCACAGAAGCAATGAACAGGGCTTATGTAAGCCAAAGATAAACCTTTTACTAAGGAAGTTATGTGCCTGGGGTGTGCCCACTCACCATGACCCGCCCAATAAGGATCACCCTGTGATCTGATCACCCCGTGAGGTGACTTTCAGTCACTGAAGTTTGACAGCTTTATTACAGAGACCCTTTTTCATTCACAGAGAGTAACCATGAGTCAGACTGTGTCCCTGCAGCCAGAACTCCAGGCCCTTGAGAGCTCATTCCTCCCCACAAAGGTGACAGGATCTCGTTGAAAACAGTTGAGTTCTCCCTGCTCCAAACCCTGGGAGGAGAGAATTGCATCTAAAAGTCATATCGTGCTCCTTTTTGCATATACTCCCCAGATACGCTCAATTAAACTTAGGGTCCCTAACTCCAGGTTCTTTGCATGCGACCGGATCATATAGTTAACAGGAGTCACCAAAGAGGAATAGAAGTGACCACGGGAGAGGAAGATTGTGGAGTATACTTGGACACCCTGTACTACTTGAATTGCTACAAAGAGCATAGATTACTTTTTAAATTCTCACTGAAATGAACAACCCGAACACAACGAGTAAGAGTTCCTAAGAATGGCAATGATTGCTCATTTCTGTCCAGTTTTAAAAAAATAATGTTATACTTAAAAAGCAGAAGTTACTCTTAGCCACGTGAGTTTTTAATCTTAACCTGGTTAATTTATTTAGATGTTTAAGGCCACCATTCTCAATTATAATGTGTCTAAATGCTAAAAATGAGTGTCATTACTTTTGTCATTCTCTCTTTTTTTTTCTTTCTATTTTTTTAGTTCACTGACTTTGGCCTGATGGGTCTTAGACTGGAAGCAGAATTTGAGAATAATTTTAAGGAGGTGTTTGCTATTCAGGAAACAAATGATAACAGTTTCGTGGTATAGTGGGTGCTGTTGGTACCCGAGAAGGTTCCCTGTGGGGGCTGGATGGCAGTCCGTGACCGGGTGCTTCCGACCTAAGGTGTTTTTGTTTGCGGCATAAGAAACAAGGAATTGAAAAGATCTGGATCTGGAATATGTTCTGGTTTTGTAAACTGAAGACATCTTCTGCCAAGCGTTCATGGATTATGACCCCAGGAAAACAACCCTCTCCTGAACTCGAGGAAACCCTGGAGGAACAGAAGAGGGAAATTATTCTTGAGAATCTTAACGAGTTTGTTTGTCTGATCTCAAAAGAGGGAGGCAGTTTTGTGTTCACTTTGACTTGTTGAGTCTGTGTCTTGTCTCATGGAAAGGCGAGGAGGTCACTCAGACCTTGAAGGGGCAGACAACAAGAGGTCGACCAGGCCTAACCCAGAGTAACTGTTCACCTTATCTCGACCAGACTGAGTGGACCTCACACTTGCCCCCTTTAAGGGTCTAATGCTCAGGGTCCAAGGTGTAGCAGAAAGTGTGAGCCACTCCTCCCTTCCTGTTATCTTGTGCATTGTGTCTGACTTTCTTCCAACCTTTAGGAGAATACAAGGTTTACCAAATTGCTAGATCTTATAACTGTTTGTTCTCCTTATGAAAACTATCTGATCTTTGGACTTACTTAACATTAGTCGAGCTAGAAGTGATCAACTAATTGTAACAAGCCTTAATGCTATGAGCATTTCCACCTCTCTACCCCAGTGTAGCTATCTGGGCTGTATCTTCCAGAGCTGGAGATTTAGGAGAACACTGTCCAGAGCATGGGTCTCTAAACGACACTACCATCTTACAGCTAGAACTGTTTTGTAAATGAAGAAAAATAGAATGAGATCCCTTATGTCCAGGCATTTATGTTACTATATCAGAATAGACCTCTTCAGAAAAAATGTATAAATTGCTTAAATTCCTTATAAAAGATTCCAGAAAAGCAGAATTTAAAGTACCTAAATGGTTAATTGATATTCTTGCTGGTCTTATGCAAATGATCAGGCCAGGTTTAATGAAATGACTTATTTCGAAACAAGTTAGTCTTAATTTGGCTATTTTCGATAAAAATTGGGGTGATTAAAGAGAAAAAATATGTCTCAATGGAAACTATAATATACCTTTGTGAATATTAGATCCTAGTGCTGTTCATTTTTTGGGGGGTTTTGTCTTATTTCTTCTTATTATTTGGGCCGGATCCTGACTTTTTCTAGTTTCCTCTACTATCTGCCTAAGACTCTGCAAACATGGTTCCAAATTTTCTCCTATCCTTTGACTAGAACTCATTGAGAACTGAAATTGCCTGTTTTCAAACCCATGCTAGCTACAGGTGTGCAAGCCGATAGAAAACTGAGAAAACTGTTACAACATCTCATGTTTTAAAAAGCTCAGTGACTGAGGCTGTGTAATCCACACGGAAGGTTTACCTCGACACCTGATAACATCATAAGGGACATTTCAAACTACAAAAGATGCTTCCAGCCATATATCTGGAAATCTTGACTGATAGCCTTACAAACTCAGAGGCTGGTTTATAATTTCTACTATTAGTCTTTGTTTTCTTCTGTTTTCATAGACATATCTGTTATTAAATACCTGATGTTATGGTATTTAACCTATGTAGTCAGCCGTTTGGCCCGTTCTACTGCTCAAGCTGTAATAGTCCAACAGACAACCTTGAAATCTTCAGCATGTGGGTCGTGGATGATAGGATTGTTTCAAATGACTTGCTGGCAAGACAAGAAATCTATGCAGGCGCTGATACAACATGCTACACTGACATAAACAGAAACAGAGATTCAGTCAAACTAAAGATAACACCTTACAGCTGCACACCCATGAAGGCAGAGCAGCCCTACCAGCATCCCCTGATGCCATGACTGACATCAGGACCCAATGCAATGATCGACTGCCTCCTACCCTAGCCCTGACCAATCAGTAGAGCCCACGATCCCAACTCCCTCAGCCACTAATGAATTTTCCCTATGTAGCTTATCCCCCTAGAGGCCACGGGAAAGCCAGATCTTTGAGTGCAAACTCACCCATGTCTCTAGGCTTGACGCATCTCCTTAAATAAACCTCTACTTTCTTTACTCCCAACTCCTGTCTGTGTTTCTTTTGGCTTTGATGCCAAAACTAACCCCTTGTGTTCGGTAACACCATTGCTAAAAATTTTACCTGTAAGAAACTGGATGAGATAGAGAAGAGATGTACTAGCTGGTGCAATTGTCTGGTATTTACAAGGAGAAATTGTAACTACAAGAACTGTGGATCTTGGGGGCTATTGCCAAGTGCCACTAATGTGGCAAAAAGAGTAAATGACAGCCTTAAATCTATTAGTCACCACGTAAAGCAAAGATACCCTAATACCTTTAGCTGGAAGGTAGGCATTAAGGAAGGCCTGGCATAGGCCCTAATTCTAAGAAGGCAGATCTTCAGATCAGGGCCCTAATAAACAAAGAGTGAAACCCTGAAACTCAGAACATGGCTTTCTAGGTAGATACACTTGTGAATCTAAACTCTAGGTCTCCTTGTACCTACTGGGCCTGCAGAAGTGTCCCCTGCCCCTCATTGGAAGACAGAATCCCCCCCACCCCACCTCTGCTCATTTTGCTTGAATGAAGACTGCAGAGTTATGTCAGTGTGACCCAATGAATGAGTCCTGGCTAGGGCTCCTAGGTGAAGAGAGGGTTTCTATGCAATGGAGCTCCAGGCTGACCGATGTGTATTAGTAGGTGCTGGTATGCTGTGTCTGAGAGTAGATCCTGGGTACTGAATGGAGGAATATGAAATGGGTTAAGGAGAATTATCAGTGCAGGAGAACTGTTCTGTGGCACAGAGGTTAGCCTGGCAAGAGCCAAGGGGATGATTCTAATATGCTCCTGGGTGGTTCTCAGAGGCTTGCTATGAAGCACGGTGCACACTAGATGAGGTAGAGGTAGAGATACCTGACCTGCCAGGGCAGACTGTGGAAAAGGATATCCAAAGTTCTTCCTAGGAATGTTGGCATAGCTCTACTCTCTCCAACTGGAACACCCATTCCTCAGGTGCCCGTGTTCTCAGGAGGCCTGAGAAACTAACTGAACAAGGCGATAAGGAACACAGTGCTGAGGGGCCACCAGCATCCTGGAGATTCTCAGCAGGAGCTGTCCCCTGTGATTTGGAAAAATTTGGAATGTTTTACAGAACTGGGTCCTAGTAGCAAATGGGATGGTAGAATTTCAGAATAGCAAAAGCAAGTGGCAGCATTAACTGTTGGAACAAGATGAAGTAGTTTCTGTAATGGGCAGCAAGCTCAGAATGACAGCATGGGACCTGGCCCATAGAAGTCTATGGAGATAATTGATCAGATAGGTGTTCTTACAGGCAAGACAGATGGGTGGCCAACAAAAATATTACTTCATGTATATCATCAAAAATGATTATGAAGATATGAGCAGATGTCCGAATTCAGCTACTCCAATAAAAAGTCAAGATCTCTTGCCTACTTTCCAGACTTGAGCCAATTCTTTGACCGAGAACCAGCTGATGGACATGAGAGCATGTAGATGGTAGGAAACAACTCTGCACAGATACATGTAGATATTTCTTCAGTTCTTCCACAATGGGACCAGTGGCCATGAATTTAAGGAACCATATGTCAGAGAAAGGAAAATACACAGATCTTTCAAAGGGTTTTTAACACAGCATCTGAGTTGATGCCTCTCTAGGGACCCAAAGCATCATCATGGTCCCTGGTAGAGTTGAATCTATGGCGGCCCAGTAATGCCCACCTCGCAATGGGTCCACTCTCCTCACAGGGCCACTGGACAGTCATTTCCCAAGGTTCTGAAGGTAGAATCAAGACATTCTGTTCCTAAGTTCCTTTCAGCATTTCCCTAGCTGGAAAGGACTCTCTCACGCTAAGAACCACGCTATGCAGTAGGACCTTTAGGTCTCTTCTCCCAAGCCTGAGAAGTGGGTGGCTCTCCAAGCCGAGGACCACAAAAGTGCCCTTCCCAAACTGAAAGTGGACGGCTATCTCATGCCAGAAAGTCGCACCGCATAGTCTCCCAAGCCCGAGAGTCATTTCTTCTCTCCCCCTTCCCATCTCCTCTGTCTTCAGACAGGCAGCCATCACAATCACATCTTTTGGCACAGGAAAATCTAACACTCTAGATCCAGGCTTTCTCTGAAGACACTCTTTTTTCACTCTATCGTGCACTCCTTTTATTTTCTTCATATCACCACCTAAGTTTACCAATGTAGGATTCTTTACTTTTACTCATTACTTGCAATTAAAGGGCATATGAGATTTTTCTAATTTTCAAGAACTTTCTAGGTCTTACACATAGCCAGAAATGTAACCACTACTATTGCTGCCTCAGACTGAGGAACCTAGAGTAAAAGGGCACTTTGAAAACACAAGCTGCACCCTACCCTGGCCTCTCCTCAACCTCAGTAAAACTGTCAAGGACAAATGAATCGCTTCTTTGCTTACATTTTTTTCCTGCTTCTTCATCTAAAATATGCAAGATATAGAACAAATAATCACTTAGGTGCCCTCTTAGATCATAAACTACAGGAATGAATAGCAAGCAAGCTGAGAAAATACTAGATTTTGTTTTACTCAAGCAAAAAATATGGTCGGTAAACATTCTAGTTGTGTATCTATCTAAAAGAAAAAAAGGGAAGAGGCTCACGGCTAGAAAACTAAAGGTTTTTAGTTTTTCACCATTAAGTATAGTGTTGGCTGAGGATTTGTCATACATGGCCTTTATTATGTTAAGGTACTTTCCTTCTATATCGATTTTGTTAAGAGTTTTGGTCACAAATGGATCCTGTATCTTCCCAAAGGCTTTTTCTGCATCTATTGATATGATCATATGATTCTTTTTTTAAAATTTGTTTATGTGGTGTATCACATTAATCGATTCGCATATGTCGAACCATCCATCCCTGTGCCTCTGGGATGAAACCCACCTGATCGTGGTGTATAATCTTTTTAATATGTTGCTGTATTTGGTTCACTAGTACCTTATTTAGGATTTTTGCATCTGTGTTCATGAAAGATATTGGTCTGTAGTTTTCTTTTTTTGTGTTATCTTTATCAGGATTTGATATAAGGGTAATATTGGTTGCATAAAGTGAGTTAGGAAGTATTGCCTCTTCTTTGTTTTTTTTGGAAGAATTTGAGGAGAATAGGTATTAAATCTTCTTTGAATGTTTGGTAGAATTCACTAGTGAAGCCATCTGGTCGTGGACTTTTACTGTTTGGTAGTTTTTGATGATTGTTTCAATTTCCATACTGCTGATTGGTCTATTTAGGTTTTCCAGTTCTTCTTGATTCATTCTAGGAAGGTTGCATCTTTCTAAGTACTTGTCTATTTCTTCTAGGTTATTAAATTTGGTGTTATATACTTTTTCATAGTATTCTTGTATGATCCTTTGTATTTCTGTGGTATCTGTCATAATTTCTCCTCTTTTATTCCTGATTTTTTAAATTTATATCCTTTCTCTTTTTTCTTTAATAAGTCTAGCCAGGGAATTGTCAATGTTATTAACCTTCTCAAAGAACCAGCTCTTCGTTGCATTTATTTTTCTATTTTTGTTTTGTTTTGTTTTGTTTTCAATTTCATTCAATTCTGCTCTAATTTTGATGATTTCTTTCCTTCTGCTGACTTTAGGCTTCATTTATTCTTCCTTTTTTAGTTTTTTAAGATGAAATGTTAGTTTGCTTATTTGGGCTTGTTCTTGTTTTTTGAGATAGGCCTGTAATAATATGAACTTTCCTCTTATGACCACTTTTGCTGTGTCCCAAAAGTTTTGATATGTTGTACTATCATTATCATTCGTTTCTATGTATCTCTTGATCTCTCTTTTTATTTCTTCTCTTACTCAGTTATTCTTCAGTAGCATGGTATTTAATCTCCATGTTATTGTGGTTCTTTCTGCTTTCTTTTTACAGTTGATCTCTAGTTTCAAAGCATTATGATCAGAGAACATAGTTGGTATGATTTCACCACTCTTATATTTGTTGAGGCTATCTCTGTGCCTCAGTATGTGGTCAATCCTTGAAAATGTTCCATGTGCACTAGAGAAGGATGCATATGCAGCTGTTTTGTGATGAAAGGCTCTATGAATGTCAATTACATCCAGTTGGTCTAATGTGTCATTGAAGGACATTATTTCCTTACTGAATTTCTATTTGGATGATCTGTCCGTATCCAACAGTGGGGTATTTAGATCCCCTACTATGATAATGTTTTGGTCTGTTTCTCTCTTTAGTTCTGTTAGTAATTGTTTTATATATTTTGGGGCTCCCTGATTGGGAGCATAGCTATTAATAATTGTTATGTCTCCTTGGTGCATGATTCCCTTTATCATTATGAAATATCCCTCAGGATCTTTCTTTACCTTTTTTTATTTGAAGTCTATTTTGTTCGATATTAGTAGCTCTATTCTCACTTTTCTCTGAATGCCATTTGCTTGAAATGTCATCATCCACCCTTTCACTCTGAGCCTATATCTGTCTTTGGATCTGAGATGTATCTCCTGGAGGTAGCATATGGTTGGGTTTTGTTTTCTGATTCAAGCTGCAAGTCTGTGCCTTTTTATTGGTGATCTCATTCCATTTACATTTAGGATGATTATTGAAATATGAGGTCTTCTTATAGCCATTTTAAATTTCGCTTTCTGGTAGCTTTGTGTTTTCATTGCTTCCTTGTCCTTGTGTGTCTTGTTTTGTGGGGGAGGATTGGGTTTTGTGGGTTTCCTTCTGGTCATTCTTGTTCGATGTTATATCCTTCAGTTCTGAATCCCTGACACTTCGTTACCATCACAAATATGTAGTAGTCCATTTTCTTCTGCGCATTTTTTATCTCCATCCCCCTTTGTGAATCTGGATCTTTGAACCCTCCCTTTTCTGTTATTGTTGTCTCAATTTGTCCCTATGTGTGCTGAACATTCATTACTATCTTGTAATAGCAAAGTTCTTCTTATCGTTTAAGCTTATAATGCACTGTTCTTAATAAAGGTTGTACTCCTCTGCTTCTATCTGCCTGCTATTCACCTTACTCCTATTTATGCATTTTTTTTTGTCATTTTGTTTTAGGTAAGCCAACCCCTTTTAGTATTTCTTGTAGTTCAGGCCTTGTGGAGAATTCTCTCAATTTTTGTATGTCTGGAAATGTCTCTATTTCTCCTTCATATCTAAAAGAGAGCTTTGCTGAATATATTGTTCTTGGCTAGTAGTTCCTTTCACTTAATAGTATGAATATTTGATTCCACTCCTTCATGGCTTGTAAGGTTTATGCTGAAAAGTCCGATGATAATCTAATGGGCTTTCCTTTGTAGGTTACCATCTTCTTTTCCCTGGCTGCCCTGAGAATTCTTTCTTTGCCATTGATTTTTGATGATTTTAATACAATGTGTCTTAGAGAAGGCCTTTTTGGGTTGAGATAATTGAGTGTTCTGTTGCATTCTTGAATTTTGAGCTCCAGCTCATTCCTTAGATTTGGAAAATTCTTATCAATTTTTGTCTGAAAATGCTTTCTAATCCCTGCTCCTTTTCCTTTTCTTTGAGCATGCCCATTATTCCTATGTTTCCTTTCCTAATGGTATCAGCTAGTTCTTGTATTTCTCTTCAATTATTTTTCATTCTTTCATTTTTCTCTTCTTCCTTCTGATTTATTTCTAAATTTCCTTCTTCAATATCACTGATCATTTCCTCCATTTTGTCAACTCTATTTCTCAAGATAGCTATTTCATTTTTCATGTCCTTCATTGTGTTTTATCTCCAGAAGTTCTATTTGGTTCTTTTTGAGAGTTTCAATTTCTTTGCTAAAGAACTCATTCTGCTGATCTAGCTGTTTTTTTTTTTTTTTTTGATTCATGGAATTGTTGATACGAATTATTTTGCTCTCATTGAGTTTTCTCAGAAGTACCATCTTGAATTCTTTGTCATTTAACTCGCATATTTCCATGTCTTTAGGCTTCTTTTCTGGAGAGTTTTCTCTTTCTTTCCGAAATGCCTTGTCACCTTGGTTGTTTGCTGTGTTTAATGAACTATTTCTCCTCCTGAGCATAAATAAGAGTGTGCTTTGCTTTTTCTTCAGAAAGAAGATTTATTATATAAAGGTTTCTCTTTAGCCTGTTGCTAAGACGGCATTTTTCTTTTGGTTTCCAGGAAGTGACATCCTAGACTAATGGATCCCTGCTTTATAAAAAGTCTTAATAATGCCTTTTTTTTTTCTTATAAATATCCAATCATGCTCATTACACTCAGTCTCAGTACCGGTCAGTGTTAGCGACAGTTTTAGAAGCGTTTCCTCAGATTCCCCTGGGGCTCCACGGTGTTCAGCCTTGGAGGATATGAGGAGAGGGACCCTTTGGGTTGGGGAATGGGGTCTGTGGCTCAGCCTCATTTTTTACAACCTTAGTTGGTAATAATCAACGGTTGCCATCCCCATTTCTCTGCTTTCTGCCCTGATCCGTGGGCACTGCCACTGCGTGGAGCTCACAGCTCTCTCAGGCAGTGTTTTTCAGGGAACTTGCTGTACCTTCTCCCCTCCCCCTACTCCTGCAGGGAGCTCCAGCTGTGAGAGGCAGCTTCTTTATTTCTCCTAGTCCACCATCTGACTCCAAAGGTTCTGACCTGTGGTAGCTCTTATGCACAGATCCCTGGCTCAGCTGTGCTGGTGTGCGGGTTGGGTATTTTTTTTTTTTAGTTTTTGATGTTCGTCTTCTTGTTATTTCAAGGGGAGAGATCTGGAGACATCTCTCACTCCACCATGTTTCTGACGTCACTCTTTTTGCTTACATTTTAACTGCCATTAGACATTAAGAAAGTCAAGTGTCAATAGTAAACTATACAAAACTAGAGCCGTGTTTTTTCTCTCTCTGCTGAATAAGACAATGTTTCTTAATACTACAGACTACTACCAAAGCCATGAAAAAGTTTTCTGAGTAGAAAACAAGAATTCTGTGCTTCATTAAAATAATCTTCTGTGTTTCAAATCAACAGCTGACTACATTTGTTTTGAATTAAACCAGTATCGTATGAGTCTCCATTGGTTCCTCCAAAAAATGAACCAGAAACTATGGCCTACTCCTGTAACCAGAAAATGGCTAAGTGTATAAACTAATTTACCCAAACATTCTGGGTCTGTCATAGTCTTTCTTTCAGTCCTTCTCAGAGACTTTACAATGTCCCCATATCTCTATTGTCTCCATCTCTCTTAGTCTTTCTTAGACTCACTCGTATCTTTGAATTTTCTCACACTTCACCAAAAACTCCCTTCTCTCAGTGCAAAGGCTGAATTCTCCCTATGCTGGGAATTTACTTTGTCCTACATCACTATTACCTTACAGACACTCTGCTCCTTCCCTAAATATTCTCTCTGTGTAATATTTCAATCATCTTTTCTACATAAGAGGTCTACACTACAGAGCTTAGTGGACCAAACATTGGAGGCCAGGCTCATGAGAGGAAAAGGACAGAAGCTAGGATTGCCCAGACACTAGCGGCCTTTTAAGGCCAATCACAGCCCAGGTCCATGGGTACCCAGCTCCCAAGGGCAAAAATTAATCGAAGTACCTCATCTGCCACCAACTTGGGCACTGGGTTAAAGAGTGTCCCAACAAGGATAAGTCTCCCAAATCTGCTTGCAACAAGTGTCAGCAGTTGGGGCATTGGGATGGCCTCTGTCCCAAGAATTGAAGGACCCCTGGGTCAGAGCCAGCCATAGGCTTCCAAATAGTTTCATGGGACTGAAGATATCTCCTCCAGATGGCAGAATATCTTTGTTTGTCTACATCACTGGACCGGAGCCAAGGATACCAATCGATGTAGCAGGTAGGATAATTTCCTTCCTGGTTACCAGGGCCACCTGCTTTGTCATTCCTTCTTTGGCTCCTTCTGCTCTCAAACCTGCACCATTTTGGGAGTCACCAGTAAGCCAATTTCGCATTCCTTTCTAGAGTTCTTGGTCCACACTCACAATTTCTATTTGCCTTTGAATTGGACTCCCTTCACAGAGTCTGCCAGCAATTGACTTGGGCAGTACTTCTTCAGGGATTCCCAGACAGTCCCCACATTTTTGCTTAAGCATTAGCTCATGGTTTACAAGAATTACAACCTGAAGGAAATTCATTTTACAGTAACTACATCATCTCCTTTTCTCTTACCACACTGACTCTATGACCCAAGACTCTTTTAAGATTCCAGAACTCCCTACAGAGGACTCTACTTATACCTGTCAACCAATAGAAGACCTGAAGATTCTCTTCAAGAAGATCTGACAAATTGAGATGAGTTTCACAATTCGTTTGCCTTTCACCTCATCTCTGTTAAAGTTTTACCATAGCTATTCCTATTCCATCTACTCGTTATCAGTTAGCCAACCGAACTGTCTCACTCCTTTAGTTTTCTCAACCCTGGCTCTGCCTTTCTACTCAGAACCAGGAATAGGTAACCCCAACCCCTGTCTTATTGTGGACCACCACTTCTAAACCACCATGTTCGATTTGTTTCTTCCAGGGTCCAGGCAATTCATTTACAAATAGTCCTTCAAGGAAACTATAACCCACTCCAGTCAACAGATCTTATACCATACTGTGGTCCCCTAGATGGGCACCAACAGTTGATGTCCCATGTCTACAGAGAGCAAGTATAAGAGACCCAATCTTCCAGCTTTATCCCTTCTCAGTCTGAAGTAACCAGAGTGGTTATTGTCCCTAAATACAAAAGATTTGAGTCCCTAACACTTGAGGGAGAAATGTTAGGTAACTAGTCAGATATGAATGACAGGGGGAACAAAGGAATAGGGGCCTGGCCAAGAGTCCTCCTAAAGAACACCTACTGGTAGTTTGAGAATCCCTCCTGTATGCCCACAGACAATAGACAGGAGGGTCATGATCTTAGCTGGCCTAATCCGGCTGTAGATGCCTGCGCAAAGGTCGTTATACTACTATGTTTATGCCTGGAAGTTCATGAATCTAATTATGACAGGCTGTATTTTGGGTAAGCATGTGTGCACTAAGCAAAGAGTTATATAGCAACCAGGTATCAATCAAAATGACCTTACTTTTCAATCACCTAGGAATGCCTTTGGAACGACTCATCACAGCTCAAAAATAATGCAGACATTCCCACCTCTGGGCCTTTCTTTTTGCCCTCTTGTTGTGGTGGTGGTTGTTATTACAGCATTCTGTTGCTTCCCTAGGGCATGCTTTGTCTTTCTAAAATATATTTATAATCAAACTATTAAATCTCAAAAAAAAAGTAATATCATATTCCAGGTGAATGACAGAGACTAGTGCTACCTGTAAGTGAATATTCCCCACCTATTTTTTTTAACTCCTTAACAAACTTCACTCAGAGTCCAGCTACCCAAAGAGGGTCTGGCAGGTCAGGTTTGCTCAAGGCCAGCATCTGGGTCAACAGTCCCTCCACTCTTGCACACAAGGGTATAAGTAATTGGTCCACCCAAAGAAATAAGGGTCTTTAGCTTATAGGGCAGGAGGCTGGACAGCTAAGGAAAACATGACTGACTAATGGCATCCCCCGCAGAGACCCTCCCCACAGATGAGCCTGCTCTTTAACGGGAGGAACGGGGTGGTTCCTGAGGTTGTCCGTCATTCCTAGATCATTTCAGCTCCACCATCCATCTCCAAATTAAAAAAAAAAGCTTTGGCCCTCTCAGGATTCCAGTGATGTCTTTAGACTCTGGTTTCTCCTCATCACTCTTGGCTGTTGCTACCAAGGAGGCCCACACTCAGGGTACCTTAAATCTTATACCTAAGATGTCAACCACTGTTGTCAGCCAGGCTTTAGCCTCTGGTCCCAGGGTGTGGAGAGTTCTCTTAACTCTGGCTGATTTCTAGGAATGCTAAGGATATTTACCCCACGTTAGACCACTGAGCATTTGGGTCCTCCCTGGTCCCGTGTCTGAGCACTGGGCCTTCCTCTTCCAGTCCAGGCTCACTACTGTGCCCAGCAGCCCCTGGGCCTGGGAGAAGACCAGAAATCTTTGGCTTTCCCTGTCCCTTTTCACACCACCTCGGCAAGGAGAAGGAACAAATATGGAGTTCACTTCCTTGCCATATAAATCTGCCACCACACCTCAAAACAACTTCAATTCCTTTGAGTTAATGAATTAGACTGTCTGTCCTCTTGTCTTTGCAAGAACAAGTGTTCCCATCTTCCGCCTGGTCTGACCATGGTCCTCCTCTCATTTGTACCTCCTAATCCCTTTGCCTTTTCTTCCTATCCTCCCAAGCCCCTCCCATCTAGTAGCCCTCAAAATATTCTCCGTATCTATGAGTTTATTCCTGCTTTTGTTGTTGTCGTTTATTTGTTTTATAGTTTCCACACATACGTGAAATCATGCGATATTTGTCTTCCCTATCCTTCCCATTTCATTCAGTGCAATATCCTCTAGGTTCATCAAGGCAGTATCTTTCTCCATCCCTTTCCTTTTGCTCTGTGCATGCGTTTTAATCTGAAGTGAATCTCTTGTAGGCAGCATATGTAGGGGTCCTATTTTCTTATGCATTTGGCCATTCTATCTTTTGGTTGGAGCACTTTATTCTTTTCCATTTGAGGTACTTATTGATAGGAATGTCGTTATTACCATTTTTTATTTCTGTTTTTGATAATTTTTTTTTTCTTAAGAGATCCCTCCAACATTTCCTGCAATACTGTCTTGGGAGAGAGGAAGAGAGATACTGGTGGGCAAAACAGGAAATCTGTGCTTTGCTACACGCAGCCAGAGGCCGAGCTTCAGAGGAAAGAAAAGTGAAAGTATATAGAGCAGATCTTGCAGGAAGCTGAAGACAGTGCCTGCAGCTTTCCCACACTTCCGAAAACTTCTGAGATTCTTAGGGCACTTGGGGGTTCATGCTAGAGGGGGCTCCTGCCCCTTGCAGCCAGCCTAGGACAGGGGTACAGAGGGGAACAGTCATAGGGGACCAGCCCTAGGATCCCCGGGAGCTGAGAAACTACCATGTATTTGCTTCTCTATCGGCCTCTGTACTTTTCGCACTTCTATATTTCGGGGGGTGATGACAATGTTCTAAAACTTGATTGTGATGATGGGGATAGTTACACAACTGAATAAATTTACTAGAAATCATCAAACTTTAAAAAACAAGAAATTAAAGAGGAGAAGAGGAGACTCAGATACGTCTATAATTTGTCAGGATAAAATTATTAGTTTAAGAAAATTGAAATAAAGTGAACCAGAACATACACTGAAATCTCGTAGAGAGAGGCAGACCTCCAGGTAGGAAAGTGGCTGGCAGCCGGGCAGGCGGCTGGAGCGTGGAGAGTGTGGGAGTCCGGTCTACGGCTGAGCCAGGGCAAGAGGGGATTCTAGAACAGCTACTCCGGGGAGGTGGGGAATGTCCCTTTATACGCACCTCTTTTAAATATTCCTAATATACATTGGCATGTAGGGTCTGTGAGTAATCCTAACACATAGAAATGTGTTTACCTTATTTATTTATATTAAATTGATTTAGGTGGCTGGTTAATAACATTATGTAGGTTTCAAGTGTACAATTCAGTAATACATCATCTGTATATTGCATTGTGTGTTTGCCACCCAAACTCAAATCTCCTTCCATCACCATATATTTGACCCTCCTTTACCTTTATCTACCTCCCCCTCCTCCCTTTCCTTCTGGTAACCACTAAACTGTTGTCTGTGTCTATTACTTACATCAAAAATTCTCGAATGTATTTGACCCCTGGGTTTCCCTACAAAGACACCAATAGAGCCCCCAGAAAAGAGACGGGAAACATGATTCTAGGGTCTAAGAAGACTTCCATGCTTCCTATAGAGGCACCAGTGTGGCATACTCCATCCAAGTGTATACCAGAGCAACAGGCCTGGCAGGTCACTATGGTGGGTAATGACAGAGACAAGGAAGCTACAGCAGGTCAATGGTAAGGGGGATTAAGACTGTTTTACGCAACTGCCACCCTTTACCTGAAGCCCTTTGCTTAATCTGGAAAACCCCTGCATGAACATCCTAGAAGCCTGGGTACAAGAACTTCCTTCTTTAGACCTGCCAGAGATATACCAGCCACATGCAGTGGGGGAAAAAAGATAAAAGAAAGACAGGAGTAGAAATAATGTGAGATCAAACAAAAATCTTTAAACCAGAACAGGGGTGAATACGAAGTTCACTTCCTCTCCATGTAACTCTGCCACCTCACCTCAAAACAGCTTTGATTCCTTTGAGTTAATGCATTAGACGTTCTGTCCTCCTGTCTTTGCAAGAACAAGTGGCCCCATCTTCCGCCTGGGTCTGACCATGCTCCTCCTCCCTGCGGCTGAGGACCGCCTTTAGGGTTGGGAGGTGGGACAATAGTGTGTCGATGCACCCACATCACGCCGCCCGGCAATTGCACTTTTCTTTTGCCCTTTGGGTGCAGTGCCCGAAGTGTCGATCGAAGGGCAGACGTTCTTGTCAGAGCTCCAGAAAGCAGAGAGGCTGAGTAAGTCTGATCAAGTGTGATCGTAGCCCAGCTCCTGGGCCAGCAGCAGAAGATGGCAGATGGAGGCAGAGATCTCGACCGCAGGTCAGTTGTAGCCTCCTGCCTTGTCCTTCATGTCTGGTAAGGTCGGCATCTTCTTTTGTTCTCTCCGTCTACTGAGCCTCACCCCCACAGGTATATAATAGAATTAGATTACAGATAAATACACGGTGAGCAAATCAGGTTTTTAAACTTACAGTGGATGAGCCATTGGGGAAATTGAAGGCCACCTCATTTCTTTGCGACTGCCATGCAGATGGGCTGCTGGTGGTGAAACTCCCAGCCCTTCTGAGGCCTTGTCGCAGGCTCGAATGATTTCTCATGCTCTCTAAATCCTCTCTTCTCCCCTACACTTCCTCTATCCCCACCCCAAAGACAACTCTGTCCAGAAAAGGTCTTTTTAGAAAAATTAACATCCAAATCAAATGCCTGACTACCTCGTCAAATTTTTTTCAAGTTAATGGTTTGTTCGGGAACTGATTCTCTCAGAACCCATCTCTTTGGGTCTGAGCGGGAGAGTTAGCTCAGTGCCTCTGAAGACTTGACAGGAAGAAGTGAAAATAGATGGGGCCCAACGCAGGCAAATTCAGTCAAGTGGGAAGTGTTATTTTTTAAATTCTGAGGTAGAATACACATCTGATTAAGAAGGATGCAAATTATCTTTTACAAACGCAAGACAAATACGTCCATACTTCTTGTCAGTAAAAATTAAAGCACTGTATAATTGTATGGCAAGTCTTCTAACCCTAGACTCTGAGTTGGGGCTTTTTCTGGCCATGGCTGGGCCCCAAGATGGCAGCGGCATTGGTGCCAGCAGTAGTGAGCTCGGTGAGTCATCAGTGCCCATCACATCCCTCCTGGGGACAGAGAGCACATCCTGACTACCGCTACTCCACCTGCTGCCCTGAGATGGAAAGATGAGTGAGTGGAGCTTGAAGTCCAGTCAGCCTTCAGCCTTCAGCAGGAAAAGAAAGGCACTGAGAAGTGCAGATGGGGGTGATGCTGGCCTAATGGGATGAGTGAAGAGGTGTGGCCTCTGCTGCCATTTTCTGGAAGAGATGGCCGTTGAACTGGTTTAGTGGAATTCACTAGTGATACCACCCGGGTCTGGTGCTTTTTTTGGGGGGAGGGTATTAAATATTGATTCAATTCCTTGGATAGATATAGGCCTATTCAGATGACCTATCCTTCCTTGTGTGAGTTTTGGTAGTTGGTGTCTTTTAAGGGATTTGTCCATTTCATCTTTTATCCAATTTGTAGGGATAGAGTTGTCCGTACTATTATTTTTTTATTATTCTTTTGATGTCCTTGGGACGAATAGTGATGTCTCCTCTTTTGTTTCTGATATCAATAATTTCTGTCTTCTCACTTTTTTCTTTGTTAGCCTGGCTAGAGGTTTGTCAAGTTTATTGACTTTTTTTTAATTCAGCTTTTGGTTTCATTGAGTTCTACTCTAATTTTTATCATTTCTTTTCTTCTGTTCACATTAGGCTTATTTTTTCCCTCTAGTTTCCTTAGATTATTAATTAGATCTTTCTTCTTTAGTACTATGTACATTTTAATGCTATACATTTTCCTCTAAGCACTACTTTGCTGCATCCATACATTTTGATAAGCTGTGCTTTCATTTGGTTCAAAATATTTTTAACTTTCTCTTGAATTTTTTATTTTTATTCTTAACCTGGTTGTTTAAAAATATTTATATATTAGTTCTTTTAAGTAACTATAATAGACCAATTACAGAAATCATATATTTTTATGAAAATTATATTTTCCAAATAAAATTAGTGCAAAAATTAGCAACATTTTACATATTTGCTAATCTCCTTTTTAAACAATTTTTTTCTGACTTTATTGTTGTGTAATAGACAATTAGTCGCTCATACTTATGTTGTACAATTCAATGAGTTTTCATTTTCAATTATAGTTGGCATACAATAATATACCAGTTTCAGTTGTGCAACCTAGTAATCGGAGATCCACATACTCACAAAATGGTCACCCCATTAAATCTGGTACCTCTCTTCCCCCTTACATATTTATTACATTATTAACCATCTTCCCCATGCTACACTTTACATCTCCATGTCTATTCTGCCACTACCCATTTGTACCTCTTGATCCCTTGGCCTTTTCTTCCCATCCTCCCAACCCCCTCCCATCAAGTAGCCCTCAAAATATTCTCTTTATCTATGAGTTTATTACTGCTTTTATTGTTGTTGTTTATTTGTTCTTTAGTTTCCACACGTACATGAAATCATGCGATATTTGTCTTTCTCTATCCTTCCCATTTCATTCAGTGCAATATCCTCTAGGTCCATCAAGGCAGTATCTTTCTCCATCCCTTTCCTTTTAGTCTGTGCGTGTGTTTTAATCTGAAGTGAGTCTCTTGTAGGCAGCATATGTAGGGGTACCATTCTCTTATCCATTCGGCCATTCTATCTTTTGGTTGGAGCATTTCATTCTTTTCCATTTGAGGTACTTATTGATAGGAATGTAGCTATTACCATTTTTTATTTCTGTTTTTGATACATGTTTTTTCTTCTTAAAAAAGTCCCTCCCACATTTCCTGTAATACTGATTTGGTGTTGATAAATTCCCTGAGCTTATTTTTGTCTGGGAAGCTCTTTAGATGTCCTTTCAGTCTAAATGACAGCTTTGCAGGGTAAAGTATTCTTGGTTGTAGATCCTGGGTTTTCATCACGTCCAATAATTTGTGTCAAGCCCCTCTGTTCTGCATGATTTCTTTTGAAAAATCAGCTGCCAGTCTTATGGGTGCTCCCTTGTAGGTAACGAACTGCTTTTGTCTTGCTGTTTTTAAGATTTTCTCTTTGTATTTAACGTTTGGCAGTTTCATTATGATGTGTCTTGATGTGGGCTCTTTGGGTTTCTGCTTTTTGGGGACTCTCTGAGCTTCCTGGGGGGTTTTATATCTATTTCCTTCACCAGATGAAGGACGTTTTCCATCACTATTTGTTCAAATAGCTCTCCAACGACTTGTTTTCCTTCTGGCACCCCTATGACATGGAAATTTTCACCTTTAATAGTGTCCCATAGCCTCCTTAAATTATTATTATAGCCTTGGCTTCTTTTTTATTGCCATTCTGATTGAGTGTCACTGGCTTCTCCATCCCCAATATCAGTGGTTCGATCTTCTTTTTTTATCCACTCTGTTCTTTTCCATCTAAAATACTCTTCATCTCAGATAATGTGTTCTCCATTTCTGACTGGCTGCCTTTTATGATTTCCATTTCCATTTTTATGTTTCTTTTTTTTATCTCTTTGTTAAAGTTCTCACTGAGTTCATCTATACTTCCCTTAAGTTCATTGAACATCTTTGTAATCAGTGTTTTTTCTCTGCATCTGTTAGATTGCTTGACTCCATTATTTCTGGATCTCTGTTCTGTTCTCTCATATGGTTTCTGCTTCTTTGTCTTCCTAGTTTCGCTGCCTTTTCGTGTATGTTTCTATGTACTAAGCAAAGCTCCTGCATCTCCCAGTCTTATTCGTGTAGTTTTGTGTAGTAGGTGTCCAGTGGCACAGTCCTGAGAGGGGTTCGGCTGTAGGCCAAATTTAGCCCCAGCCTGTGACCCTCTCGGGGCTACCTGTTAAGATACAGCAATCAATCCATAGATGCTGTGCTTATAGTTCCCTCAAGAGGCCATGCTGAAAGCTGCAGTCAGCTGCCACCAGTGAGAGTCTAGGTATTGCTCAGCAAGGAGCACCTGAGTCACTGAGGATACACCTGGATGTGGCTTGGATGGGGCTGTGAGTTCAGAGGGGTAGAGTTTCGGGGAATCCTCTGGGTGGAGCGATCTCTGCTATCCAATTTGATTACTTCTCATCTCTAGTAGCTCTGTGTCCATGCACTGGGAGCAGAGAAGGCTCAGCAGAGAACAATTGATATCACTGGTACTTCTGTACAGAGCGAGTCTCACCTCGACCCTCACTTTAGAACTCAGGGTCTGCCTGTAAGTCCCTGGTACTCTCCACGCAGCCAAACCAGTGCTGATGCTCAGAGCAAGCAGGTTCGTCACTGTGAATGTCCACTCACAGATATGGCTCATTTAAGAAGTGTCTGCAGCTGCCGCCTGCCACTGCTGTGGCCTCTGCCCACTCAGCCGCTAGGGATGGGCAGTCCCGAGTCCTCGCCTCATCTGACCACTTACCTTTTAAGAGTGATTTCTTATTTCTCTCCCAAGTTGTAGGGCTTGTTCACCTAGATCCCAGGTGATTTTCCTTGCTGTTTGCTCCTTGTTTCTGTCACAACTTTGATTTGGGCACCAGAGGGATGAACAGAGCCTACGTCATCTACGCCATTTTTTCTCTCCTCTATTGTCTTCAGTGATGTTAGCCTTCGCTAGATGGGCACAGTCCACCAGTACGTCCTTTGGAATGTCTCCTGTCTTCTCTCCCTTATGTAATTGAAGTTATACATGAGCCGAAGAGAGTTTGTCCACATGAAACCAGATATCTTCAGGCCAGCTATACTTTATCAGATCCTCATTTTCCTATTTATCCTCTCCTGAGTCAACAGTGTGAGCAGATGAGTTAACGGTGCTGCTCGTGAAGTAGGACACCAAGCCGGGGCGGCTGCACAGTGACACCACAACACAGCAATAGAGCTCAACTTGCGAAGCTCAGGCTCTCTCCCGAACTTTTTGATCTTAGGAGTGTGCAATTTAATCTTCAAGTATTTGGGGATTTTCTGGCTATTTTTGTGTTCTTTCTGCATTAATTTCATTTCATCTGAGAACATATCTTTTTATGATTTGAATTCTTTTGAACTTGGTAGGCTGGAATGTGGTATATTTTGATAACTATTCCATGTGAATCGAGGGGTACATGTATTTTTTGTTGTCGAATAAAATATTCTATAAATGTCAATTAGATCAAATAGATTGCTGGTGCTATTCAGGTCAACCATATACTTACCAATACTTTGGCTGATTGATCTATCCATTACTAAAAGATGGGATTGAAATTGTCAAACAAACTCAAAAAGAGCCTAGAGGATTTGGCTAGGCATAAATGATAAAGATTTATTTGAGGGTCTTGGAGTCTGCAAGCTTGGAACACAGGTAACATGCAGGGGTGTTTCAGAGAAGAAGAAAAATAAAAAGTTTTTAGAGCAAAGACTACGTTCTTGAGAATGATCAGTCCTGCATTCTCACCCTAGGTTTGGTCCAGGACAATTATCAGTCAGACATCAGGTAGTCTGGATGATGGACACCAGGTGGTCTAGAAGATGGGCACCAGGAGGTCTGGTCACATCCAGCGGTCTGGATAATGAATGTCAGGTGACTGTTTATGCAAGTGCTTTAGGGGGGTAATCAGGTGCTCTGGATACTGAGTCCTTCAGGGAGTAATTGAAGGGGGATCTGGAGGTTCAGATGTTTCTCTTGGCATTGACGCAGGACTGGAAAGTTCAAAAAAGTTTAAGATTCAGGCTAGTTAGAACAAGAATGGAGCCTTTCGTCACGCTTCAACCTTCATGATGGTAATAATTTTAGCAGCTTGTTTAAAATGACTGCATTTTATGTATTCCCTAGCTTTACTCTCCTCAAAGTCTTCAACAACAGTAGCGAATTTGTCTATTTCTCTTTTAATTTCCATCAATATTTGTTTTATGTACGTTGATGCTGCATTGTTAATTGCATACACATTAAATATTGTCACATCTTCTTTGAGAAATTCGTCCCTGTATCATTATATAATGCCCTTTTAATCCCCGACAGTTTTCTTTGTCCTGAAGCCTGCTTTGTCTGAACTTAACATAGCTCCCCAGCTTTCCTTAGATTGATGTTGGTGTGGTATATCTTTGCTTATCCCTCACTTTAACCTCTCTGTGTTTTAATATTTAAAGTGGCTTGCTTATAGACAGCATGTAGTTGGACTTTTTCTCCCCTCTGTCAATCTCTGTCTTTTAATCAATGTATTTAGACCATTTTCATTTGAAGTGATTATTCATTTAATTAGATTAATATCTATAATTTAAAATTGTTTTCTGTTCACTGCACTTGTCTTTATTTCTATTTTCTTCCTTTTTTCTATATATTTCAGCTTTTAATTAAGCATTTTACAAATCCATTTTTTCATCTTTCTTAGCGTATCAATTATACTTTACTTAAAACATTTTTATTGGTTTTCTTGGAGTTTGCAACAACTATTGACAAATAGTCATATTTATTCTAAATTACAGTGTATTCCTTCATGGTTACTGTGTACACATTATAAGAGAATGTCACAAATTCCTCTCTCCTATCCTCTCTAACACTGCTATCAGTCTTTTTACTTATCTGTATGCCATAATGACATAGTTGCTATTATTCCTTTAAACAAATGGCTATCTCTTAGATAAATTTGAATAGGAAAAATTATTTTACCTTCATTATTCCCTCTCTGATGTTCTTACTTTCTTTATGTAGATCTGAGTTTCTAACCCATATTATTTTTATTCTTCTGTAGAACACTTTAAAAAAAAACATTTATTTCCAGGTAATTCTTCTGGCAAGGAATTCCCTTCATTTTTGTTTGAGAAAATATTTATCCTTCATGTCAAAGGTTAATTTGAAAGGATATGAAAATCTTGATTTGTTTTTTTTCATCACTTTTTCTATTTCTCTTAGCTTTATTTACATAGTTTCTGATAAGAAATATGATTTAATTTTATTCTTATTCTTCCACAGAATAAGTTTTTTCTCCTCCTTCTGGGTTCTTTCAACTTCTCTTTGTCTTTGCTTCTTTTTGCAGTTTGAATATGAAATGATGTGGTATAGATTACTTGGTAACAATTTGGCGTTTCCTCAGGTTCCTGAATCTGTGGTTTGTTGTCTGTTAGTAATTTGGATAAGTTTTTTTGTCAATTACTACTTCAACTATTTGTTCTTTTTTCTCTTTCTTTTCCTTTTGGTATTTCACTTGCACACCTATAACAGTTTTTGAGATTTTCCAGCATTCTTAGATGGTGTGTTTTGTTGTGGGTTTATTTTCTCCTTGTAACTTTTTCTCTTTGCATTTTAATTTGTGAAGTTTCTATTGACATATCTTCAATTCACTGATTTTTTCTTCAGTCATGTCTCATCTACTGATGAGCTTATCAAAAACATTCTTCATTTCTAAGGCAGTGTTTTTGATTTCTAGCCTTTTCTTTTTTATCATTTTCTTGTCTTTGCATATTTTTGTTTACTTAGCTATCTGTTCTTGCATGTTGTCTGGTTTTTCCAGCAGAACCTTTAATGTAGTAATTAGCCATAGTTATTTTAAATTCTTGTGTGATAATTCAAAAACTGAGTTTGTTTTTGATGATTATTTTTTCTCTTCAGACCTTGTTTTTCCTTGTCTTTTTACTTTGTAAAGTTTTTGAAAGCCAGATGTGATATATCAGGTAATAGGAACTGAGACAAATAAGTGATTAATGTGAGGTTTTGTGTTAATATGACTAGGAGATGGGCCGGGTTTAATGTGTGTTCTGTCCGTGGCAGAGGCTTTGACAATTTTTTTAGGGGGGAGTCTCTCTTCTTTTCAATGAATTTCCTTAAGAACCCTTTCTTAAATAGAGCCTGACTACAGAATTTTCAGTTTAAGGCAGTATTTGCTGGAACTCTGTTCTTAGAGTAGTAGGGTGTTGGGGAAGGAAAGCATTCTATAATCTTATTATTAAATCTCAATCTTTTGGTGGAACTATACCTTTTAGAATGATTTCCTAGCTATGTCCTCTTTCCCCGCCTTATCTGGATGAGATTGAAAGGCTAGAAATGTCCAAATTTTGGTAATTCTCCTTCTCTTAGGTCAGATAAGTGTTGGGTAATATATTTTCCTTTGTAGAGTATATCTTTGGAGAATGCTCTGGTTGTTTCGAAAGATATTGTTTTCCCCATCTCCTGCCAGAAACACAATGGTAGTTTCTTGGCTTTTCATGAGTACTTGGTGGGGTTTGTGGAGATAAAAGGCCACCCTGAGGCTGAAGTCCCAGGAGTTTTTTCCTCTCATGCAAGTGAACATTCAGTCTCCAGAAATTCATCAATCTTACCATTTAACAGTTTCTACCTGTTTATATAGTCCAATGGCTTCTGCTTCAGGTAGCAGATCTTATCTGTGATTTGCCTGTCAACACAGATTTTGGGGTGCAGTTTGCCCTGTGACCTCAGTTTTCTTCCAGGTACATAAAAAGTCATTGATTTTCAGTTTTTTGGTCTTTTTTTTTTTGTAAGGATGGGAGCAGTAACATCCAAGGTCTTTTCACGTCAGAGCTAAAACCAAATGTTTAGTGATTTTTTAAATATCTTCATAAGTTTCTTAAAAGGTGATTACTTTTTGTTTGAAAATTTGATCTTACTGTCATATTCTCTTATCGCCAGAACTTGTAACCTTTTAAATAGCTCTTTATTGCTATTTATTTAGTTTAACTTGAGACCAGATACTTGGAATGTTCTTGTGTGTTTAAGATTAAGGGTTATTAATAAATATGATTTGATAATTTATAGGACTTATATCTCATATATAATTATTTAATTTTTATTACTTTAGGAGTTAAAGATCAAAGGAAAACTTTTCATTGTTTACTTTTTAAATTTAACATTGAACATCGTGTGATTGAAACAGAGTGCACGCGCAAAATGTTTCTGAGCCCTTCCACAACCATATTACCTTTACACATGAATAAGGGTTGTACATCTTTAGTCATTTAATTTTACCACTGATTTTATAGACTTTTATGACTATTTTAGACATTTCCTTTAGTGGTTTTTTTTCTAGCCATTTTCTGGAGGAAATTCTCTCCCCTTTGAAGAAATTTAGCAATTATTTTGTTTTCCAGGCCTGCTGTCTTATTTTCTGGTATTTTTTTTTTTGTGACATCCTGGACATAATATCTTCTTCTAGCCATATGACGACATTTTAAAAATAATTTTTTTATTTCTAATTTTAGTTGTCACACAATATTATATTAGATTTAAATGTACAACGTTAGACATTTATATATGTTATACAATGATCACTCCAATAAATTTATCTGTCTGACATCACACAGTTATTATATTATTGACTGTATTATTTGTGCTATATATTACACCCCCATGACTATTTTGTCATTACCAATTTGTACGTCTTAATCCCATTCTTTTTCCACCCCCACCCCCTTCCAACTGGCAGCTGTCAAAATGTTCTTTGTACATACGAGGTTGTTTCTTTAATTTTTGTTTGTTTGTTTGTTTTTATATTCCATATGTAAGTGAAATCATATGGCATTTGTCCTTCTCTGTCCAACTTATTTTACTCAGCAGAGTACTCCCTAGGTCCATCCTTGTTGTTGCAGATGGCAAGATTTCATTCTTTTTTATGGCTGAGTAATATCCAATTTTACATATGTACCACCCCTTCATTATCTATTCACCCATTGATGGACACTGAGGTTGACTCCATATCTCGGCTATTGTAAATAATACTGGATCAAAGGTATGCATTCTCACATCCCTTTAATGTAGTGTCTGGGTTTTTTCAAATAAACACTCAGAAGTGAAATAACTAGGTTTTCTTTGTCTCTTGTCATAGCCATTGTTTTAAGTATATTTTGTCTGGTATAGGTATTGCTACCATAGCTTTTTTGTTGTTTCCATTTACATGAAATATTTCTATCCTTTTACTTTTAGTCTGTTTGTGTCTTGATCTGAAGGGAGTCTCTTATAGGCAGCATATCTCCTATCTTTTGACTGGAGCATTTAATTCATTCACTTTTAAAGTATTTGTTGCTAGATATGTAGTTTTTGCTATTGATTATTCATATATTAATCTTTTCTTCTTCTTAAATAGCTTCCTCTAACATTTCTCATAATACCGGTTTGGCGGTGAAAAACTTCTTTTATCTTTAATCTGTCCTTCACTTCTAAATAATAGCTTTGCTAGGTAGAGTAACATTGTTTGTAGCTCTTTGCTTTTCATCACTTTGAATATTTTTTGCCATTCCTCTGACCTGTAAAGTTTCTGTTGAGAAATCAGCTGACAGTCTCATGGGGCTCTCTCGTAGGTAACTAACTGATTTTCTCTTGCTGCTTTTTAGATTCTCTCCTTGTCATTAGACTTGACATTTTAATTCGGATATGTCTTGGCGTGGGCCTCTTTGGGTTCATCTTGTTTGGAACTCTCTCCTGCGCTTCCTCAGCTTTTAAGACCATTTTCTTTGCCAGGATAGGGACATTTGCAGTCATTATTTCTTGAAATAAGGTTTCAATTTCTTACTCTCTCTCTTCTTCTGATACCCCTCTGATGCAAATTTTGGTATGCTTCATGTTGTCACAGAAGCCCCTTAAACTATCCTCATTTTTTGCATTCGTTTTTTCTTACTGTTGTTCTGATTGAGGGTTTTCTGATACCTTATCTTCTAAATCTCTGATTTGTTTCTCTGCTTATTTAATCTACTGTCGATTCCCTCTAAAGTATTCTTCATTTCAGTTATTGTAGTCTTCATTTCTGAGGGTTTTTTTTTTATGCTTTCTCTCTCCATTTTTATGTTTTTAAAATTTCTTTGTTGCAGTTCTCATTGAGTTCATTTACTCTTCCCCTAAATTGATTGAGTATTTTCATAAACAGTGTTTTGAACTCTGCATCTGGTAGATTGCTTGTCTCTATTTTGTTTAGTTCTTTTTCTGGAGTTTTGTTCTAGTCTTTCGTTTCAGACATGTTTCTTTGTCTCTCCGTTTGGCTTCCTCCCTTTGTTTTTTTTTATGTTTTAGGTAAAACTTCTATGTCTCCCTCTCTTTGTGGGGTGCCCTATGTAGTAGGTGTCCTATGGGAACCTGTAGCACAATCTTTTCTGGTTGCCTGAGCCAAGTGCTCCAAGTGTGTCCCTTTTATGGGTTTCATTTACCCTCCTTTTGTATTTGTAACTTGGTTGCTGTTTGCACATGGCTTAGAAGGTGACCCTCAGGCTGATTGTTTGTGATGACTGGCCAATGAGGGGCTGACCCTATAAGGCAAAATTGACTTTATCACAGCTCTAGTTCCTACTCATTCTGCTCTTTGGATATGTCATCCTCAGATGCAGTCCCTGTCTGAAGCTGGCTACCAGGTGTGGCACTTTCAGGGCCTCCTGGGAGGGGCTCTGTCACAGGCCAAGGGCAGCTGCAGCTGGTGCCCTGCCCAAGGCCACCTGGCAAGTGTCACCAAGTAATCTGCAGGTGACCACCACTCGCATTGGTCTTGGAGGTGCCTCAAGAGTACAAGCTGCAAACCAAGGCCAGCTACCTCTAGTGGAGGGCTTGGGGCTGCTCAGAAAGAGATACGGGACACTTTGAGGCCAGACACTACTTGTGTGTTTTGCAAATTTGAGAGATTTTAGGAAACTCTGCAGCATGAGCCAATACAGGTTGTTTGTTTGGAAAATTCATTGGAAACAGCTTGATTGGGCTTGCATATTAGGAATAATGGGACATCAGGGAATCATGAGTATGGAACAAATGATGTTAGCCAGATTGATGGAGACTAAGATATGGCAGCTGCTTATGTCTGTGTACCAGGAGCGGGGAGGGCTCGACCAAAGAATAATGGATGTTGACACCACTTCTGTCTGGGAGAAAGTTGCCCCTCCAGTTCTCCCTTGAAGTCATATAGTTCAACCTCCTTGTATGTCTCTGTTGCCTTTGAAGTCACTGGAGCTCTGAGCAAGTTAGTAAGTTTGTGTGCAGGCCCTTTAAGAGGAGTGTCTGTGGCTCCAGCTGCCCTCTGTCTCACTCAGCCACAATCTCCACTGGTTTTCACAGCCAGAATTTGTGGAGACTTCTCTTTCCAATATTGGAGCCCTGGGCTAGGAGCCTGATGTGAGGATGGGAGTTCTCACTCCTTAGAAAGGATCTCTGCAGCCAAGTAATCCCTCTCGATTCTCAAGCACCATAGCTGAGTGTGGGACCAGCCTGTTCTGTGTCTTTGTCCTCAGTCTCGAGGTGTTCTCTTCTGTACGTCCCCAGTTGTAGAATGTCTGTTCAGCTAGACTTCAAGAGATTTTCAATTATGGTTGTTCTGCAGTTTAGCTGTAATTTTGATGCAGTTGTGGGAGGAAGTGAGCACAGCGTTTATCTACTTCACCATCTTGACCAAAAGCTGACAATACTTGTTTTTCAGAAACTTTCTTCTGTTCCTTAGAATATTTCTATTAATGCTGGTGTAATTTTTTTTCTTTGCTCATCTTGTTTCTGCTGCTTCATGTGGTGGGTATCCACAGTTGCCTGTGGCCTGTTGTCATTTGTTTATATTTAAGGGTGAGGCACTGAAAAGCTCATGCGGAACTCCATTTAATGAAGTGTGCTGGTACCTTGTGGGCTTTGCTGGGAGAATCCGAAATTTATGAATCGAATACATTTTTTTTTTATTAATCCTTTTTATTTTTCTTAAGAGGAAATTTCTAGTGTCCTGGCTGGTTGCAGGTGTTCTGTGTGGCACAGTCAGTGGGAAGTAGGAGCAGAATGTTGTGTAGTTTGCCTCTTGAACGACCCCTCTCTTTTTGGCCTTGAATCTTTCACCCAACATTCATTACTTCTCCAGGGTCTGACAGAGTTTCAGGTGAAAGTCTTTTTATAGTAGTAGTTTTGATTAGCACTTGCTGAAAATTTTCAGTACTAAGTACAAATCTTTCTTAAGTTCAGTATTTTCTTCTATTGCACCTTTGACTATTATATAAATAAAGAAATTCCCCTTATTCTGGTTACCCCGCAAGAACACTTTGGCTCTATTTTCCACACATTGGCTCTCCAGTGACTGTGTTTTACTTTAAAAATGTTCCTGCCACCACAAGCCTCTTGGAAACTCAGTGTGTTTGACACTGTGGTTTTGTTTCTCAGGATGTTCAATGGAGACCTGAACCAAGAGGAGCAGAACCCAGAAGGCCAGTTTTACTATGAGTCCATTTTCAGGCTCTTCAAAGAAAGTAAGGTAGAGATTGCAAGTGCAATAACAAACACATTCCCTATCCTTATGGGCCTCCGAGACCGTGGCTTCATTTCTGAACAATCGTATCAAGTAAGTGAGCAGAATTTCCTCATGATAAATAACTACTCATTACATTATTGTAAACATCAGGATGCAGTGAACAAGCAAAGCTCCTCGCGTGAGTGGGGCACGTCATCATCCTATAAGCTAGGAGGTGACAGGAGAAGCAGCATCACAGAAAGAATTTCTTCTCTGTAATAAATGTTGGTGGCCAGGCATGGGGATGGAGACGTGGAAAGACTGGCAATGGGAATGATCCACAGATCCAGGGCATCTTAGTTATATTTATATGTTGTAACACTTATAACAATAATTGGCATAATTATTTGAATTAATAACGTTCATTGTATGGCCTTCTTATTTTACGCACTTGAACTGAGATTATTGAAACTGACAGGGAAGTTGTGTTACAATAGGATCAATTTGAAAGCAGGTGCGTGCTGCTCTCTCTCCAAATTGTTTCTTGTTCTTTAGACATGTCTGGAGCCTTAGAATGCAGGTAAAGATTAGTGGCAGGTTTTCCTTGGGATACTGAGGACAAGACTTCTCTTTCTCTTTGTGAATATTCTTTGCCCTTTGGCAAGGTTCACAGCAGGGGAGAGTGGTTGTCTGATTTCCTGGAGACTTTGGGCTAGGTCATTATGGGGCAGAGGGCAGTGATTACTGCCCGGTCGCCAAAATGGCCCCCCATTAGCAGTCAGGGCCACTCCTGAAGCATCCTGGCCAGGCTCTTCAAGCACACACATTCAACATTTATTCTTCAAAATTGCTCTGTCATGTGTACATCAATATCAGAGTTGAGTTTACAAAATGATAGTCTCTTTTTTGGGGGGAGAGTATTTAAAAAGTCATTTAAACATATGTACCATTCTAACATTTTACAAGAGGACAAATTGTCTATTTATGATCTGAGTCTTCTATAACCCATAAATGCCTATCTACAAAATTGTCCATTCATTATATTTCAGCATTTTCTTGAAGCTTGTAGAAATCTGATCCCAGTGGAGAGAGTAATGTATGATGTCCTCAGTGAAATCGAGAAGACATTTGACAAGACATTTCTGAAAGCGTTGTTCAGCAGAGTTAACCTGAATGCCTATCCTGGATTACATGAAATTTACAGAAACTTCCAAAATGGTAATTATAGCATTCAGTGACATTTGGGGAATAAATGCATTTTATTCATGATTTGTTCATTTTTTTATTGACAATTATTTTATTGAGTGACTACAACGTAGCAAGCATAATACAGTGTTGAAGAAAACACACATGACTGCGTCCTCATGGAGCTGACACATTGTGGGAGAGATGAACATTAACCAATTAATCTCACAACTGATTCCTCTAGCCGGATCAGAATTCTGTGCAAAGAAACATAGGATTTTAGTCTCTACTTTTTGGGGAGAGACATGAATTATACTCTTTCGTAGGACAGGAGGAAGCCCTCTCTGATACTTGAAGACATAGTCAAAGATGAAAAGATATTTTTTGTATTAGATCATTTGTCATTTAGTGCAGTCTGTCCTAACCCACTTTACCAAACAAAGAGTGGAAAAGTCACAAGAGAAGATCAGCATATGCCTATGCAATCAAGAGGGGCAGCATGTGAAAACTTTAAAGTGTGAAAGAAATTGTGGTCTTAAAAAATTCTGTGCTTAAAAAATAGACCTTTGGAAGGAGGGCTTGAAAGTTAATTTCACAGAGAGGAGTTGGACGAGATATCTGAGGGTTTAACATAATGTGCCAAGGAATTTCAAGTTTATTATTTGGTAAATAAAGACACGATAAAAGGTTTTTATAAAGTAAAAGAATTCTATAAAAAATGAAATGTGTTGATATGTGAAAACCATGTCATGATTATAATGAGTTATTTAATTTTTACACTATGATATATTCAAGTCAGAGAAAGAAATAACAGAAATCAAATACTTGGTCATGAAATTCAAGTTACTATTTATAAACAGGATGTCCCCAGGCCATGGGTATGAATGGCAGTTACTACCTACATCTTAGGGGCTCTTATCCTCCCCATGGAATTTGGGGTTACCCCTAAGTGGGCCCAGCAGTCAGAACATATATTTTGGTTAAGGGGACTCCCCATGCTGGGATTATACATACCTATGCTCACTACTGCTACTAGCAGACTGCACGGTCCAGCACTTGGTCCAGCGCAACTGCCCATCTGTCCCCAGGGGAGGTTGGTACAGGAGCCTCTGAGACTACAGTGTCCATGCGTGCTGCAGGTCAGTGTAACATCGCATCATATTGGAATGCTTGCCCTAGGCTGCCACCCCTCCCCCCTTCCATTATGTTCTCTGGACCACTGATGCACACAGCATTTATCTGCATAGTCCCTTGGACATGTAGTCACTGTGTCCTGGGTATGACAAATGTAATTGTTTTTCTGATAGATCCTTTCTACCTTCACTCCCACCCTCCTGCCCTTCCCTGTCAGTGGGATTTGTACCCAGAAAGCATGCTTCAATCACTTGTTCTTGGTCAGTATCTTTCTGAATTTTTTGGTGTTTTTCTTCATCTCTTGATATTGTTCTTTTTTTAAAGTAGGTTGATTTCTCTATAAACATACTTTCTTCCAAAGAAATCTGTTTCTTTTCTATTCCTAGTTGCCTGTAGAATTTGCAAAACAAATTCCCTACATATTATTTATTTTTAAATTGGCTATTAATGTTCTCTGATCATTTTAAAAGAGGTTCTTCATTAGTTACAGCTTGTCCACTGTTCATCCTTTTTACACCTTGAGAGGTGTATCTCTATATGGAACAGTTGTAGGATTTCAGGAGTAACACCAAGTCACTGGTCCTAGCAGACAGAATGGCATATAATGTTCTTAGTAAACTGCAGAATGTGTTTTGAGACCCATGGAAGTCCAGGACAACCCTGAAAGCTGGAAGATTCTCTCTGAACTGCTGGAGTCAAGAATGTGCCTAGATGTGAACTGTGGGATGCAGCTCCTGGTCACTGCTTGAGATCTCTAATTTCCTTTTCCTTCCTCTTCTCAGTGATTCTTGAGAACTTCAATTACCCAATTACTGATGGTAAAGAAAGAAATTACAGCATCAACTCCCAATTAAGCTGTGAACAAGGTATTTATGACTTGATGGAAAGTTCTTTCCTCATGTACTAAAAGGAAAAACATCAGAGATCAGGTACTAGGCTCCTGAGTGGAGAGTGTAACTTGGGGAAAGAAAAAGTAGAGAGAGATGAGGATGCTAGAGTAGTGGTGTGTTGTATGGATTCCCAGTTAACCCACGAAATGTGGAATCGAGGAATATTGCCTGACAGATATAACAACTAAGAGGATGGAACACGAACCCAAGGGAGAAGATCTCACTGAGACCAGGAGGTAGAAATTAGGGAAGAAACTCACCGCAGTAATTGTGAGTTAGGAATTCAGTAGATCTGAGAAGGAGTAAGAGTTTTGTCCTATGTAACAAGTCCAAAGAGGAAGTCTTTGGTTTGTTAGAAGAAGGAACTGATTATAAATATTACTTGTAATAGAAGAGAAGAAGAGAGTGAGTAGTAATTGTACTAGAAGAGAATGTGGAAGGTGTGGTACCGTGTAGAAAAGAAAAGGGAGTAAGAAGGGGAGAAGAGAATAAGGGCATTATAACTTTAAAAATGATGATAGTAACACCTAACTTTCATGGACTATTATGCATAGGTCAGCACTTGATGTGGATCAACTCATTTAATGTCCAAATTGAACTATATGCTATTGTAACCAATAGCCACTGATTCTACTTTTCAATCATCATTCCATTCATATTATTGCTAATAATTAATCATTAAATTATAATACACAAGGCATTAATACTGAAAATTGTGATCTCTGTAAAGTTACTATAAAGCAGATATCCTTTTACAGGTAGCATCACATTGAATCCTCATAACAATTCTATCAGTAGAGTTCTGTATTCCATTTTTGGAAGAAGAAACGGAGGTGTGAGAGGAGAAAGTTACTGATGTGTGCAGGTCACACACTGAAATTGGCATATATAGGACTCTAAACTTTTTTTTTCCATACCAGTTGAAGCAAAGCCTTCGGATGCCCCACTGCCAGGCTTCAAGTCTTGGCTATACTACCTGCTTACCTGGGCGACTTACTTCCTTTCTGTGTTTCAGTTTCCTCACCAATGAATCTGTATCTATATCTATATCTAAAATAATGTGGTTGTGAGGATGAAGAGACTTAATTTATGTGAAGCACTGACAATAATTCATGACACAACGTAATTGCTATGTGTTGTAAATTGTCAATGTGTATCTGACTCCAAGAACTAGATATTTATCAGTGCTCAACATTTTGAGATTTTTCTCCTCAAAGACCAACTGAAAGAAAAAATTATATTCCAGGCTAGAGTAGCAGTGAATGAAATAGACTTCGATCCCATGAAAAGGTCTTGATCCGCAGACCAAATGATCTATGACAAATTTATTTGTTT